>NC_087210.1:4113370-4330471 GCF_015104395.2 Macrobrachium nipponense | reverse complement strand
TTCAGAAGACAACCCCTATTCATCATGAACGAGCCCACAAAAAGGGCCAATGACTTGAAATTCAAGCTTCCAAAGAATATTATGGTGTTCATTAGGAAGAAGTAAGAGGAGGTAAAGGGCAATACAGAAAGAAAGAGAAAAAATCAATAAATTAACAAATAGATATAAACGCATCAAAATGCAGGAAAAATTGGATTTGGGTCGTAATGCATTGCATCTCCGCTCGAGCTCTGCTACGGAGGGATTAGCCTAATTCGAGAAAGTGTTATTCTTTCTTGGAACACTTGGCGCGGTATATACATCGACCGATTTAAAGTTGCCTTCCTACCCACGTCCCAACAGCCAGCCGGACTTTTTGCCTTAAGTCCTCTTCGTGAAATGAAAGTCCTCTTAAGCATTTTTGGTGATACTGCTGTTTGTGTGCGGGGGTGGGGGGGGGTGGGGGTTTGGTTGCTAACATAGAAAACGGGAAAACTGCCCCCAGAAAGGCGTCTCTATAATTATTCATTCAGTTTTTATAATTCATATTTCTGGGTTCGTTTCAGTAATAGTGTTTATGTATGTATGTTGTTGTTGTTGTTGTTGTGAGGGGGAGGGGGTTTGCTGACATAGAAAACGGGTAAACTGCCCCAGGAAGGCGTCACTGTTATTATTCAATTATTCTTTTAAAGCATCATTCAGGCTGTTATCGTATTCAAAGTACAGCGGTTTTCTTCTTCTGTTATTAAATCTACAGAACATGATAGCTTTCGTAAACATACATCATTATTGTTGAAGAAGCTTTCCTTGAAAATATAATGCTTACGCTTTGCTTTTCCATTATATCGCAACAACATTATAGTTTCGGCCCACCGCTCTTGGAAAGAGGTCAGTCAATTCCTCAGGACACGGGTAGTGCCGTCAGTGGACCTCATGCGGTGCACTGTGGGCATTACTTAAGGTTTTTTGCAGTCTCCTCGGCCCCTAGCTGCAACCCATTTCGTTCCTTTTACTGTAACTCCTTTCATATTCTCTTTCTTCATCTTACTTTCCATCCTCTCCCTACCACTTGATTCATAGTGCAACTGCTTTGAAATTTTCCTCCTGTTACACCTTTTAGTTTTACTGTCAATTTCCATTTCAGCGCTGAATGACCTCACAGGTCCCAGAGTTAGGCCTCTGGACGAAATTCTGTCTTCTATCCTCTGACACGAACTAAAGATGTTCTTCGACTCTATCACGATTCGGTTTAATTTTCAAGCACGAAATTTTCGAGAATTGACCTTGGGCCCGAACTTCAAAAAAAGCCGCCAAAAGAATAGTCCCGCTCTTCAGCAGAATCGGGCGAAAAGAGAACCATCTACTTATCTAATTCAAGAGCGTTTTCCCACCTATTGGATGCCCCACTCGATGAAGGATGCCAAGCAATTTTAGTCTCCATGTACACAGTTACATCACATCCCGCCTCTCTCTCTCAGAAGCTCACCCCTAGTGATTACATCGCCCTTCCCCGAGACACCTGACGTCTGTTCCATGTTCACATGATGTGTTTTCTTACGCTGTATACAAGGTTGTCCCGTGGTACGTTCTTAGGTGAAGATATCTTTTTTTTTTTTCCAATTGCCAGATACCTTCGACGAAGTGCCCCGTCATAATTGAAACCCGTGCAAGCACCATCTACCATGGCAAGGAAAATAATAACTCTCTGTGTCTCATTGTGGGTCTATTTTTAACATTGATCACGCCTCCCCCAAGGCAGTGAAAGAATCACTGGCTCTGCATCGTGATCAGTTACTGATGCAGTGTTGCGGGGGTTCTTGAGCGGTGGGAGATTGACACCAGCATTCTTTGGAAGCTTCAATTTAAAAGTCAGTGGCCCCTTTGGTGGGCTTGTTCCATATGAATAGGGTTCATCTACTGAAACGATAATAATAATATGGCTTACTATGTGTGATCAAAATCAGAGGAAAAATTAAATTTTGGGATTTTGAAATGACCTGAAACATTGAAGAATGTCAAGGTTACAAAAAATTGTTAGAAAATAACGACTAAATCCCAAGGTGGATATACCGATTGTTTCATTAACTTCAGAGAGAAATAACGTTGACCTCGAACTGAACCTGTGACCTAGAAAAACAGAGACAAGGTAAGGAATATTTAGGTCAGATAATCGCGCGATCTTAAGATATACATCTACCAGATTTCATCAAAACTTTATTGAACTCAATTATAAAAGAATTATTTTTGGAAAAAGAGTAAATCATTACAAATCCTCGAGTCCCACGATAAATTTTGTGTCATTATATTTTACTCTAGTTCTGGTGAAATTTGATAGGCGCTTATATTGAGTGGGTGATAATTTGTCCTAAATATATCCGACCTTGTCCTTTTTTTCAAGGTCACAGGTTTAGTTAACGGTCAATGTTATATTTCTTCAAATTTAATGAAACTCATTTGCCATTAATTTGGTAGCCGGTCATTATTTACCACCAATATCTTTCTACCTTGACATGTTCCATGGTCTCTGGTCATGGCACAGAATATAGAATTTAGGCCTAAGGCCAAGCACTGGGACCCATGAGGTCATTCAGCACTGGAAGGGAAATTGACAGTAAGGAGGTTTGAAAGGTGTAGCAGGAGGAAAACCTCGCAGCTGCACTACGAAACAGTTAGAGAGGGTGGAAAGTCAGATGGAAGAAGGGGAATATGACTGGAAGTGCGGTAAATAGAATGCAAGAGGTTGCAGCTATAGTAGATTCACATCAACCGTGCATCTGATGTCTAGGCACGTCCCTTATGACGCTCTTGATTGTCTGTTGATAAGCCAGTCACAGGGCTGGAAACTCAGTCTCTCTCGAGAGTTCACATAGACAGGATGAATGTTCCATCTCTCCTGAGGGATACGTCTTTCTAAAGTATCCCTCAGAAGAGGTGGAACATAGACTCTGCCTATGTGAACTCTCGAGAGAGACTAAGAGTTTCCAGCCCTATGACTGGCGTATCAACAGCCAATCAGGAGCATCATAGTGGCCGAAGGGATGCTGCAAAGTTAAGTAAAGCCTACAGTACCCCACGTGAGGTGCATTGACGGCACTAACCCCCTACGGGGAGTATCAGGTCATTTCAGATACCCTGGACTTTGGAACTCTCTGTCTTCTGTGTGCCCCAAGTCTTGTAGATTCGTAAAGTACACCTCAGTTTCTTGTCTTTAAGACTGGGAACGTTTAGTAACAACAATGAACAGAACTTGCTTTTCTAGTAACCCGGAGCGTTTATAAGATAACAACACAGTAAAGTGATAGTGATTCAGGAAGTTCATGTTGGTAAGATAATGATAATTTTATTTTCTGAAGTTGCATTATCACGATTTCATCCATTTTCGTAGATCATTTGATTAGCCTTATCTCTGCCCTTTGACCCGTTTGCCTGACGAACCATTATCTTCCCACACACATATACATAATTATACTATGAATTTGTATATAGTATATATGTTTTGTATAACTGAATCACGAGAATTTGGAACGTGAGTGATATTATATAAATAAAGGCAAAAGCCACAAAGAAAAGTGAAACGGTGGAATACAGCTTCTTAGTAAAGGACGTGAGTCGAAAGGCCTTGCAGCACTACGCCATTGTTTCAATATATATATATATATATATATATATATATATATATATATATATATATATAATATATACAATCATATATATATATATATATATATATATATATATATATATATATAAATGTATTATATCGGTAATAGCTCTTGACCCTTAAATCTGGGCTGATAATGCCTGAGTGAATTAAATTGCAGCGGATGTCCTGGTCTCTAAGCTTGGAGGGTTTTTGTTTTCTGCTAAAGAATGCTATTGTGCCGTTTTTGTCTATCCGTCCGCCCTCAGATCTTAAAAACTACTGAGGCTAGAGGGCTGCAAACTGGTATGTTTATCATCCACCTTCCAATCATCAAACATACCGAATTGCAGCCCTATAGACTCATTAGTTTTCATTTTATTTAAGATTAACGTAAGCCTTAATTGTGCGTCTGGCAACGATATAGGCCACTAGCAGGCCGTAGTCAAAGTTTCTTGGGCCGTAGCTCATACAGCATTATACGGAGACCACCGGAAGATAGATCTATTTTCGGTGACCTTGGTTATACGCTGTACAGAAAACTCGATTGTGCCAAAGAAACCACGACGCATTTTTTACTGGTATATATTAACGATCAGTTTTACCAATTTAAACATGTATGAAAAGAAAGTTCCCTTAATCATTGTTCAGAGGTTTTTACCATCATGCACTTGCAAGTTGCAAGGGGATAATGAAACATTATGCATTTCTGAAGCACTAGAATTAAATTACTTTTCGATATTCATACGTCACTGACTTAAAATTACCGTGTACTATACAGGTCCGGCCATAAACGTGAGCTTTTGTTTACTTGTCTAGCAGCAGTGGCGTAATCGGTTTGGTCTTGGCCTGCCACCTCGGTGGCCGCGAATTCAGTTCTCGGGCATTCCATTCAGGAGTCAGAGATATGTATTTCTGGTGATAGAAGTTCACTCTCGACGTGGTTCTGAAGTCACGTAAAGCCGTTGGTCCCGTCGCTGAATAACCACTGGTTCCATGCAACGTAAAAACACCATATAAACAAGCAAACAAACAAACAAAAGGCTAAATACTTTTTTGTACAGCAGGCTGACGTGCACGCTTGTATATAGTCAGCGTTCATGTGACGTCAGCCCAGACGTAAGAGTTGACATGACCATGAAAAGAACGAATGATGCCATAGTCAGTCAGTAGTGTTCCGACGACACTCCTCATATGCTAAGACAACCGCCAGTTTTGTCACTTTTAACCACATCTCATTCACTGAAGGTTCTCTGCAAACCTCTTTCATTCCTTTTACTGTACCTCCATTCATATTATCCTACCATCTCGCTATCCACCCTCTCTTTCACTCTTAATTTCCTTTCCAACGCTGAATGACCCTCACAGGTCCCAGTGCTTCTTGGCCTTTGGCCTAAACCCTGCATTCGATTCAGTTCCGTTATATCTCACGACAGAAGGTGTATTCTCACATACCTGAATCCTGTGACGCACTAGAAGAGACGAGCTCGATTCCTCAGATATCGGGGCTGTCTTTGGACAAATAATTGTTTCATTTCAGACATATTCTTCTTCTTCTTCTT
This sequence comes from Macrobrachium nipponense, assembly GCF_015104395.2. Classification (NCBI taxonomy): domain Eukaryota; kingdom Metazoa; phylum Arthropoda; class Malacostraca; order Decapoda; family Palaemonidae; genus Macrobrachium; species Macrobrachium nipponense. Next base: position 4,325,290 of record NC_087210.1, on the reverse strand, counting down.
CTTTCGACCTTATTAATCCCACAACATAGCAGGGTCGGTCGCTCGAGTCCAGTTTTTTCCATCCCCCACACTCCTCCCTCCTCCCCATCAACTGACATGTCCTTAGCTCTCTTGATTGCTTCCACAACTAATAGGAACATTTAGAATACTGAAAGGCATAAAAAAGTAGACAGTAACTTATTTACATTAAACGTAAAGCAGACAAGAAATAATGGAAGAAAACTAGAACTGGAGAGATACAACACATCCCATTGTGGGAACTTCTTTACATACAAGATATGTGGAGACGTGGAATGAACTACCACCAGAAGTTGTAAACAGCAACAGCGTGGAAGAGTTTAAAAGAAAGCTAGACAAAATCATTAGGAGGGCACTGTGAATGCACAGTAAAACCTGCTCCTACAGATAAGTGAGCGCACGATGTCTCCTTGGATGGACTAACAAGTCTTTGAGGCATTCTAATCCTTGTAACTCCTTGTAACCTCCTGTCTTCTTATCACATGGCCATCGTCTCTCAGACGAAGTTCCCTATAGTCTTCTCCTTTACATTACATATATCACACATTCTTCCTATTTATTGACGCCCTCCGTTCATTTCGGGCCTGTTTTTCTATTCGCATCTGTAACACTGTTCACATTACAGGTGTCAACACAGTAAGGCCGTTGGCACAGGTGTTAGAGTCTCTAGCTCGTTCACAGAACGTCATCTCCCCCATTCTGTTTGGAAGTGCCACGAAGGGACTCCTCTCGATACCAAACCCCTTCATTTCTCCCTGTAGGGATGTAGTGCCGTCAGTGCACCTGACGCGGCCTACTGTAGGCTTTACTCAAGGTTCTTTGCAGTGTCCCTTTAACCCCCAAGCTGCAGCCACTTTCATTCGTTTTACTGTACCTCTGTTCATATTCTCTCTCTTCCATCCTACTTCCAACCCTCTCCTAACGCTTGTTTCGTAGTGCAACTGCGACGTTTTCCTCCTATTACGCCTTTCAAACCTTTTTACTCTCTATTTCCCTTTCAGGACTGGATGACCTCATGGGCCCCAGAGCTTAGCCTTTGGCCTAAATTTTATACTCCATTCCATTCTACCAAGGCCTTCGTTCTCTTTATAAAAGACAAGTCTCCCTTACTTTTTATAGTTTATTTTTCTGTTCTCCTACCATCATGTATTTATATTCTGGAATTGTATCTACTTCAGTTCCTAGTTAGACGAGTCTGTTACGTACGCGACTACCAATCTCAGAGTCCGGGTTCGATTCCCCGCTCTGCCAACGTGGAATCAGAGGAATTCATTTCCGGTGATTGAAATTCATTTCTCGGTGTGGTCCTTATCCCACAATAAGCTGTAGGTCCCGTTGCTAGGTAACCAGTTGGTTCCTAGCCGCGTAAATCTAATCCTCCGAGCCAAACCTATAATAGTGCTGTTCGTCAGCTCAGTGGTCCGGTTGAACTAAGATATACTTAATTTATATTCTCGTGAGCTTGTTTTGTTGTGAAGAGATTCTATTCTTATCTCTTTTCAGTATGTTTTTCTCTTACGATATATATGTATATATATATATATATATATATATATATATATATATATATATATATATATATATAAATGTGTGTGTTTGTATGTATCACATAATAGCCACACAACTTCACCGTGTACAGACAGAGTTAGTAGGTACCTGAAGATGACGACTTTGTGTCTGCAAAAGCTTTTGTACTTTGTAAATTAAAGAATCTCGAATCTAAACCATTCTGTCTTATTGAAGCCTAGCACTTGTGATATATATATATATATATATATATATATATATATATATATATATATATATGTCATATAGATATAATAATAATAATAAGAATTGAAGATGCTGCACAACATAGGCCTAATGACCTTTTTGCAGTGCTAAGGTTGCACGGTATATATACCATATGCCAAACATTTTGTGGACGACGCAGATATGCCCGTGTTTACTGAGGTACATTTCATCCCGAGATGGTAGCACGGTTTCTTTATGTAATTGTACTAACTTACGGGAAACTTGTCTTGGGGGGTGTGTGAAGGAACCAGCCAATTATCGACCGTGGATGAGAAGGCGTGTCCGAGTAAGCCAATCAGCGTACTTTATCTTGTGGTGTGTCTGATTTCATCCACTGGATGAGCAGAGGTTCAATGTTGAAACTTTTTATTTTATTTTTTTTTTTTCCTTTTGCCTGTATCCAGGCGATGGCAAGAGGAGACGCATCTAGGCGAATCTGGATTTCAAATTACGTTTTCGTTCATCTTACGTCAAGATAGCCTTAAGGAAGGATGTTTTTAATAGAAAGGGCAAGTTTATGACAGACTAGAACGACGCAGCAGTGGGAGAAGTACAACACGATGAAATGGACACGCTAATGGAACCCCCAAGGACACAAGGCGCTGAACGAACGCCCTTGGGATGGTTGTCATGCGAGCGGAAGCAGACAACGCAGAGCCAGCCTGATAAGTCCTAGGAAAGGTGGTTGTGTCGGTACGTGGGGTGGGTGGGTACTGTCGTAGGGAAGGGAATTAGGGGGAGGGACCGGTACCTCTCTCTTTCTCTCTCTCATTTCGACTGCGTGCGACTCTCTCTCCGTCCTCCTCCAGTGTTGCTGAGGCCCCAGTGAGGGATAGAGTGAAAAGGTCTGCCGCTCTCCGCCGATCTAGTAAGTCTTCTTGATGTATTTTTTCTGTCAGTGAGTGGTTTTCGACGGTATTTATTGTATACAACAGGATATTCTTCCTATAAATAAACAGCTTGATACCTCTACGTCATTTCACGTTGCGAATCCAGGTAATGTGGGCCTACGGAAGATTGTTTTTTCGTTTTTAATTGGATTTTCATGACTCCTCTTTCCCCCATAAATAATTAATTGCTTGTGAAGCCCTACCATTCTTGACTAGAGATCGCAATTGCCCTATTTTTGTTTATATTTCGTTAAATATCAGAGCCCAGTGGTTTTGTCACTGCTGAATGTGGTCCCATTGACAAAAAATCAATCTGACATTGGCATTACCGCATAACGTACACAGTGACCGACTATTTAGTTGTCAACTTTATAAACAAAAGAAACGAATCCCCTAAATATTTCGTAATGCGATGTGGGATTCAGATATTAGCTTAATATTAATTTTTCTTTTTCACTCATTACTGGGACGACACATATTGTTTTAACTAGCTAAAACTGGATTCTTATTTTATATATTAACCTCATCTGGCTTAAAAATGAATGATGCCGTGTGACCATTTATATATTAAACTAATTGGTAAGATACAATGCCAATCTGTTCGGTATAGTGCAGCCAAGGAGTGATGGATTGAATTTCCCCAAGCAGTTACTAAGTGTCTTCAGTTGTTAGGTTTTTATTTGTAGTGGTTGTAACGGGAACTAACGAAAATAATGGAAAAGTTAAGGGTGTAATAAGTGATTCAAGATTATGCTAGACGGCCGAAGTGTGCGTTCACTGTCTTGAAAAATGCAGCAACTCAACAGAAGCATAGGATGTTTGGTCTAAATGTTGAATTGCATTCGTGTTTAAAGGTCCCAAGTAGTACTTAAAGCACCAGGGAACAAAATGACATTGTAGGCTAGATGTATAACTTACCAAAGGGTGTTTGTACCCAGTGCTGTTACATTAAATACAATATATGGTTTATTATATTGTAACCCTTTTTTTCTCGTAATCTTGGTCTGTGGCGCCAAGTTACCTTGGGCATTGAAACCCGTCTTCCTTGAGCGCCAGTGGTTGATGTTTTGTTGCATCCTTGTTATGTTGGTTTGCCATTTTTGCTTATTTTTTCTATGCTTTTTACATCGTCTCTTGATTATGGCCTTCATCTCTTACGAATTACGTGATACTCGCTCTTGGTAATTTTATAGAAAAGCACCGCTGGGCGCCCTGCTCTGTACCAGCCCAACGGTTGTTGGAGATTAGGCTGGCCTTATGCCAGAACGGGCCCTTGCTCATAGAGCAAGCCCGACGGGGACAAACGAAGAAACGTAGACCAAAAAACGACCAATTTCTCACGTCTTATCAGCAAACTTCTCAAATGATCTTACCTGTACTGCATCATATAGGCCTACACCCTTTACTTATATTGTACAGTCGAGAAATTTGACTAATAAACTATATCTGTGCGTGGATCTCTTCTCCACCCACACGCACGCACACAAACATTCTTGTTTTATCCAAGAATATTGTGTGAAAAAAAGAATACGGGAAAGCAGATTTGCTGGGAGATGTGAAGCCATGCTAACCCTCGTGTCACGAAGCATTTATATTATCTTGGTTTGCGCGACATTCAGACCTCTCAGCTTTAAGGAATATACTGGCCCAGTGCCCTACCTCTCATAACAGTTATCTCTTACTGCAGGTGCTTGACTTTTTGAACGAGGTCATTGCATGCATCGTCATTTTTTTGTATTTTATATGCAGCAGGATCAACTAGTCTTAAAAAATTAGTTAATTCTGTGACATTGATTTTAGGCGTAGGTTAGGCGAAAGCTTTGTTTCGTAAGAATTTTTTTTTCTCTCGTTCACTTTTATTTTTATTATTGTAATAGCAGTTACTGGGAGTAACTGCTATTACAATAATAAAAATTATGAATTTTGCGAACGGACTCTCTCTCTCTCTCTCTCTCTCTCTCTCTCTCTCTCTCTCTCTCTCTCTCTCACACACACACACACACACACAGTTATCATTATTATTGTAATACCAGTTGCTGGGGGTAATTGTAATTGGGAATTTTGCCCACAGGCTCTCTCTCTCTCTCTCTCTCTCTCTCTCTCTCTCTCTCTCTCTCTCTCTCTCTCTCTCGCACAGTTATTATTATTATTATTGTAATACCAGTTACTGGAGGTAATTGTAATCATGAATTTTGCCCACGGACTCTCTCTCTCTCTCTCTCTCTCTCTCTCTCTCCTCTCTCTCTCTTCCCATAGCAACAGTTCTGCTTTACATACCAAGGAAGTGGTTCTGCAAGCTTTACTATTATTCATAATGATGAATTCCTTGCTGTTGACAAGTGGCTTCTTGTATGTGAAAAAATAAACTGTAGAAAACGACACAACGACCTTCATTCAGAATTAACTAGTTGACCCTGAAGTTCGACTATGCTCTTAGCAATAAAAGAATATCATAGCCTATTAGTGACGTGAGCAGCGTGGGAATAATTCCTTAGTGGCAGGAATAATTTGATGTGTATGTCATGATGAATAAAACTGCTTTTGAAATAGGAAGTAATAGAATAAAATCGTAAACTTTTGTATACTGTATCCAAGTATACACGCATACACCAAGCGTCGAGTAGGTAAATAGGCCTATAGCTATCTCTTCATTGCAGGTGTAAATATAATTGTTTTATATATAACACTGACTCGTTCGGACAGGCAAGGTCAGTAACATCATTGAACTCTGTTGCAAACAAATATACCCATGTTACGACGTAACCGATTCCCAGATGCCCACTAACCTGATAGTACCATTGCCATTTGCGTAAATAACTTTAGACTGTATGAAAAGTGTATCTCGATGGAATTCCTGATTTTTGGCACGCACTGCTAGGTCGATAATTGTCTGACCTGCGCAAGAAAGGTATTTGGTGTCTGGGGCAGTGCCTCTGTTTAGTGCTGGTGTAAGCGATAGTTTCCAGCCAACATTTGGAGAAGGGTAGTTTTTTTATATTGCGTTATTGCCCGCAAAGAAATGTTTAGATTAATTTTATTTCTAGCACTGATTAGGGATGCCTTTGTGCTGCGAAGGCTTGTGGAAATGGAAAAGATATTAAAGGCCATCATCTGTAAATTAGGAAAATGTAAACCAGAAGATATGAGGGTGGAAAGTGAATTTATCAAGTGTACGATAAGAACGGAAAAGTCTTGGACAAGAGCAAGAGTTATGTGAATAACAAGTGCCATAACCCCTAAGTAATCCGTAACACTAATCCAGAGTAGATTGATCCGGGAGAGTACGAGTATACGCCTAAAGACATTTCAACTTACCTGGGAAGAAGCCTACAAACTGCTTTGTGTTGCTGCTGTTGGGTGGGGGGATAGGAAAGGTCTATTGAAGAGCCTAAAAAAAGGTCTGAAAAATGTGTTACCGTTAAGTTAAAGGTAAAGAGATTTTAAGATAGGGTATTTATCATTTATTTATTAGACTGAAAATGTGCAGAATGTATAGGGTATTTATCATTTATTTATTAGACTGAAAATGTGCAGCATGTATAATGATCATATCGAACAGTGCAGAAAAATTATTTCTTATGAAATATAGCATATTTTTTTTTACTGTCATTGGTGAAACAACGGGCTAATTTTCCATAGGTTAGCACGTTTTAATTTATCTGATGTACTGAATTTAGAGGCCATATTTTTGTTCAATTATTTTGCGTTTCCGCTTATAACAGAGAATATTTGAACATGTTTAACTCATGTCCATTTTATTTGATCCTTGTTGTCTGTATGAGTAGTACTGACTATGAGTATTCATTAAGAAGACCGCTTCACATTAAGTTAGGAATATAATGTTTGCAACGGATGCGTCAGGGGAAAGTCTTGCACGCGTCCCGAGTAAGCTGGAGGTCGTATTGGGGTCTGTTTCAGATGATAACAGGTAGGAGTTTGTTGCATCTGTTCTTGATCAATAACTCTGAAGAACAAATCAGCTAATGTTGTGTCCTTGTGCAAGGTTTGTTGCAAGCCTCTGATGAAACGACAGTGCTATTAGCCAAGACTTAGTCAGAATTCAATTAAGAGGCAACTAGAGTATATCCACCAGCACAGTTCACCGGCAGGTGACCCCTCCGACCTTAGAGGATTACATGTTTCTAATGAGGTCCAACCCTTTTACTCCATTTGGAGAAACGTGTTTGCTCACCTTTGGAATGTGTACTTTACATTTTATTTAGGCCCGAATTCACATCTAGATGTGATCAATTTAACTGAAAATAGTAGTAATGCTTCTGAGTAGGTCTAGGAAGACTGCGTACATCCACATGACATGACTTTCTACGCTTACCTGCCTGGTGGTGGCTTTATTGACCTCATAATAATGATAAGTTTTTGAAATGCCTGAGCTGAGACTAATGAGTGAATATTACAGCATCATTTACAGTCCTTGCTGTAAGTGACCTGTCTGGGAGGTCAAGGAGATAAAGATATTCTTAACCAGGAGCTCAAAACTATATGTAAATAAGTAATCCTTCAGTACACGCTGTGCAAAGACGTGGGCCTAGACTGTATGTACGTGATGTTATATATATATATAAATATATATAATATATATATATATATATAATATTGTATATAGATATTATATTATATATATATTATGTATATATATATATAAATATATATATATATATTATATATTTATAGTTAATAGTCACCGGTACATTCCCAATGTGTGGCCGGTAGTTAATAGTTACATTTAAGCAGGTGTTTAGGTAATCCCATCATCCATCCATCACATCTAATTTCTTGGATCATGTTCACGCAGACTTTAGATTTATCAAGCAGTCGTAGAGGCGATCATTACATCCATGTGAGGGTAGGGTCAGGAAAGCATGAGTGTGTGTATACGGTCGTAATCACACAAAGAAGACTAGGCGGTTACTATAGAGGTCTAACGAAGGTACTACAGGTGCTCATTATTATCAACGTTCAGCTCGCTGGGTCGTCAGAATGATTTGAAGAACATTCATGGTAGTGTCATCTCCCCCTTCAGGAATATAGTAATTAATATTTGAACATTAAGTTTGCCTGTAATATGCTCACGTGCAAACCAGAAAATGTATGTTTATAGTTCTAGTCATTCCATTTATTACCGCCTCCAGACCTTCTGATAGGCTGATTGGGTGGAAAAGCACATAATCGCTGAGGAATTCCTAATGGAGAGAGCTATTCGCAATCATTACATCCATGGATACAGTAGAAATTTCTATACTTCCATGGATGTAATAGAAATTTGGGACACGGATAATTCTACCTATCTCGAGTCAAAGGGAAATAAGATATTTATGGGTAAAAGCTTTCAAATTTCGTGTTATTCAGCCACTGGCTTTCAATAGTGATATTTCTGGTTACAGAGATGCAACACACAAATGATAAAAAAAAAGGAAGCGATAACCGCAAAGAAGAAGAAAAGCACTCGGCCTAAGACAAATACCCAATAGAAAACTGGGAGAATATATAAGGATAGCCCTCAAAATTAAGAATATTCTTCAACGGAAAGCGATGGATGTCAAAGCAAAGTAGCTAGAACGGTTCTGTCTCAGTTATAAAGAAGGAGAAATGAAAGGGAGTTGCGTTAAAAGTAAAGTTGAAAAATATTGGATTGTATCTAATTTAGAAATATCTGTAATATTGATTTTGTTGCAAGAAAGGGATAATAGAGATGAATTAAAATAAACATTTTGGAGTTACATGAAAAACTAAATAATGAGTAAAGTAAACAATTAGGGAATAAAGCTTTGCACCTCATAAACAGTGTACTGTGCCCTCAACTGTCTGTGGAGTGAGCACTTAGGAACCAGGAACCATCGGAGCAGGCAATGGTATAAACGTTGGACATCACGTGGTCATTGTATGTTCTATCATGGTAGGAACTCCCATCGCTTGTCCTTGATGCTCCTCCCTAACCGCCAGACAGACCCATTTTCTTGCTGTAGTAACAATCTCTCTCTCTCTCTAGGATAACGAGATGTTTGTTTACAGTTTTGGGTTTCAATATTAAAATGCAATGTCTAACAGAAGTAGAAAGTTGTTGCATCGTAATGATTCTTTGGCCAGTGTCTGTGTAAACTTCAATGAACTTTGTGGCGTGGCAACAACTATTACGACGATAGGTTTATTATTTTAAACAGAAAATGTCACGATGGAAGGACTCGTCTGATGGATATCATGAAATCGATACTGTCCTACTTTCTTGTGAGGTTGCATGAGGTGGTAAACTTGAACAATGACGCCCACGTTGAGCTCACTTGGTTCACTGTTCACTACTGAACACGCCAAGTTGCAGTGTGGCCGTTATCGTAGTTTCTTAGTATAACCAGGACTACAAATCATTGCTAATTTGGAGAAATTATGCGTCTTGTAGTCGTCAGTAGAGCTTAATTTGTATACATATGACCATTTCTCCACTTATGATTGTTATAGCCACGCTTATTTATAAAAATTCCAAACTAGGTATTTAGTCATCTTATTATTACCAAAAACTTTTGTATACACAATAAATTTAAGTATATAGACCTATAAAAATATTATGACTATATGTTTTGTACATAAATTACATATGTTGTTTATGAATAGAATTGTAAAATAAACTTTAAGATTTATTTATTTTTTATAAGAGAAAAAAAAACCTTACTGGAAAAGTTAATAGGTATTTGAAGTTGTTGGAATACTATTTTTTGATGCATTAATGATCTTTTGGCAGTTATCAATGAACCTCACTTACGGTAGTTATTAAAACCGAAAAGTAAGGTGTGAGTCCGCCTACCTTTCAAGGACTTTAGCCGACTGTGATGTCAATCGGAAATGTGACTTGTCCATTGGTTTTCCTTTCCTGATATCTTGTTTTTAATAAGTAGTGCAAAGTAAACTGTATTCAGTTATTGTAATTTGGTAATGGAATTTGTTTAGATTTTGTCTTCAGTGCTGTTACTGTTACTAATACCTGTTTACCATTGTAAACCGTAGGCTTTACTGGATTTACTGGTCACGAAGGTCTTGTCAGACCTATATTATTATATTAGTGACAGTAACGACGATTGGCGTGTGCCAGGTAATATTATCTGTTTTAGTCTATAAGTCTTAGTGTAGCAAAAGGCACTTAAGTAAAGTAGTCTCCCCCTCCACACTGGATTCTTGGTGTATTCATTCACAGAATAAGCAGCAGGGAGTTGGATCCCTCTGGCTTTCACGTAAATTGTTTGTTTTTCCAAGGAGAAAACTCTACCTAATTCTCTCGTGTAGTTCGTATCTGTTTGTCTAGTTTAAATGTCGACATTTCGTATTTCTCCAGATCCGCCAATAACGTTTATCATTACAGAGTCTTCCTGTAGGTATCACTGTAGAATGCCTACAAAATCTTCAAGGTAGTCGTTTAGGGTTTTGTATAAGCCCCATGGGAGGATAGGAAAAGAAAAAAAGTGCTTGGGTAAATTCGTTTAGGGTTTTGTATAGGCCACATGAGAGGACAGGAAAAGAAAAAGTGCTTGGGTAAAATATAATACAGTTAGTTTTTCCCTATCATCGTTAGTCGCAATCAAATTATCTGGTGAGAAATTGTCTTGTATACCAAGAACTGCTATGCTAACTTGACGTTAGTATCACGAGCCCTTATATTATTTTCAAGAAAGGGAGTAGCTTTCCCTCGAATGAAAGTTATCTTTGCCTTTTGTCGCGTACTGTTGTCAAGAAACCGGTTATTTGGGGGATAGGCTTGACACCGGAGGTCTCACACAGTGCCCACGTGCTCATGTTGATTTCAGAATATGAGACTATTCAACGGAACGTTGTTTTGGCGTCCTCAACTCGAGTGAATAATAAGGCTAGTCTCATTTTGTTCATGTTATTGTAGTTGTTAGTAGCACAGTTGTTTTTTTCCCTGTTTTGACTGTTTCTACACGTTATTATTCTCTGTTTAACGTAAGCGTTTTTCTAAAAAGCGAAAAAAAAGCACGATTGACGACATTACTCCACACGTGTCAGCTCTCTCCACCTCCCGAGCAGTGCCGGCGTCGCTTGAACCGACGGTGACATACCGGAATGTCTATGGCATGAAGATGGTCAATTACATAGATTGATTATCTCACTAAGTAGACCTACCTTCCTTCCTCCTCCTCCATGTGCAGACGCCTACCGTACTACGTCAGCGACGAAGCGCTCATATGAATTAAGATGTGTTGCGAGCATTGGCAAGTAGTATTACCCGGTCACGTGATCCGCATTTCGCAGACGACGACCACTCTCTCTCTCTCTCTCTCTCTCTCTCTCTCTCTGGGGTTCGTGCGTTTGTTGTCGCTCGAAAGGTGTATAATAGACGTTTACTTTTTAGACCTCAGCCAGTGGGCGTTAGACAGTCCTTTCGGTAAGTCATCTTGTCAAGCATAAGGTCTGCGAAGAAGGCATGGCACTGGGGATTGTGACTACCTATCCATTCTCTTAAGTGACGGTTCTACTACAGGTGTTGTATTCGAATAATAATGCTTCTGTTCGTGGCCGGCGAAGAGTATTGATTATTTCTAACAGCAGCTGATAGCGAGGAGAGTGTTCTGTAGAAAGAACTCCCGTCTTCGTGTATTATGGCGGAAATCGTTTGTTCAAGGCGAAAATAGACGTATTGTTCGGTCCAAGGAACATTATTGTTCTTATGCTCAGTTAAGCGGCTACCTTAAATTTAAGCTTAAATGTGCTCTTGGTCGTATTTATCCATTGCAAAGGAGTTATTTTGGTTTCTAGCGGTGTACCTTAATGCGTTAGCTTGCAAACCAAGATGTTGCCATGATTTTCAAAATATTTCTCAAGATACGAGGCGACAGGCAACCGCTGTGATCAGTCTATGAAGACGACGCAAAATGCATTTTTTTTAAATATGAAAACGAAATGTTAATTCTAGTGACATGTTGATAATGGAAACCCCAAGAAGTGAAATCGAAGTGTTTTGATGTGTATCATAACCCAATGACAGGTCATTCATTAGACTTTGATCTAAGCAGCATAAATGTTGGCAAAGTGTATATCATTGTTTCTTTTGTTTACCAAGCGTGAGATGTGCCAAGGGTGTCTTGATACTAATGATTTCAAATATAGAAGCTGTGTAGTCTGCTTATGGGATTGTCTTAGGCCTGAACTTGTGTATGGGTGCCTGAGCCGGTGTTTAAATCTTGTGTTACCTACTACGCCCTCATACACCCACTCTCTCTGATAGGTAGACATTTGATGCAATTTATGGCGGTTCTTCGGTAAGTGTTTGTGATTTTATTTCATCGCGATTAGGCCTATACCGTAGGTGTCATACCGTCTTTCTGTAGTCTTGTATTTCCTTATATTATTTGCTGTTAGTTTGTTTCTTCTCTGTGATATTTTTCATTGTGTTTCTCATATATTGGGTTTTATGGTTACACGTGATTTGATGTATCGTAAACTCTGATGTATACCATCGTTTACCATAAGCTTTAGCCCATTTCGACTTTAATACTCGTGATATAAAATTTTAGTATTTGTTTTGCAAATAATAATAATAAATAATGGTTATTAGGCTCCTGCAGAATTAACTGAATAAAGCGTATTGTAATGCCATGAAACACTCTCTCAATATATAAATATGATATATATGTGACTGGTAAAAATGTTAAAACTCCAAAATATAGAAATTTAGTACTATGTTTCAGAGACTGCTCTCTCTCTCTTCATTACCCACTTAAAGAGAGAGACAGCAGTCTCTGAAATACAGTACTTACTTTCTATATTTGGGCGTTTTTATGGGCTCCTTTTATTATACACGGGCACATACACACACACACACGCGCATATATATATATATATATATATATATATATATATACATATACATATACATATATACATATACATATACATATATTTATATATGCTATAGGTAGTCCCAAGGTACGAACTGATATAGCCTTCGTTCCTGCTCCCAGATGTTCTATATATTGTCATTATTGTCATTTTTGTGTTGTTAATGCTGAGACAATGTCTTTTGTTCTTGGCATCCTGCCCTTTCTCTCATCTCTCTGTTTGTCAGCTGTGAACCTTTATTCATCTGCCTCATCATTTGTGTTGATGAATCTTAAATTTGTCATTATTCTCGTAATATTATTAGCATTTTTGTGTATGAACCGACCATCTCTCTCTCTCACTTGGTTTCCATCATCTACGGATTTCAGATGTTTACATAGTCTATAGTATCTTCAAGGCGTTTCGTGTTCAGTGGCTCACCACTACCCCCATTCCCCTCCCCCCAGCCATGGGTCCCCCACGAAAAAAAAGGATCCTTAACCCAAATCCCAATACAGAATTTTCTTGATATTTATATCTTAGAGGCTCATAAACAAGACGGAATAGTACTGAAACAAGTTGATACTGTTCTTATTTTAGACTCTTGCCTTTCATTGTTAGGGTTACTCTCTCTCTCTCTCTCTCTCTCTCTCTCTCTCTCTCTCTCTCTCTCTCTCTCTCTCGTGGAAGTGCTTCTCATAGAGTAGTTGTGACAACAATCATTGTAGTGAATATTAGCCTAATTTATTTATTTATTTTTTATTTTACGGATGAACGATTGTGTTTGTCACGTTTTGTGTTAGATTATGATGTGGTACATTTCGTAATAAAACCGTTCTTTGATACTTGGTTTTTCAGCAGATTCAAGAATGGTCTCCATAGAAAGGACGAGGGGAAAAAATGACAAGTGATCACAGTTTATTTTTACCAATGAAATTATTTAGGGATATAAACTTGAAAGCTTCCAGTCATCCATAATGTTCTGGTTGCTTCATTCTTCAGAGTTAGCCTTTATCTGTGACTCTCAGAAATGTCAGAAGTCTTATTTTAAATATTTTTTATATATCAAAGATTTAGGGATCTTAATGGAAGCTTGCGGCTAAGACATTAAACAAGTGTTATTTCTGGTTGAATAATGACAACAACTTTGTCCCCTTCTCGTGTTTAAAAGCTTAGGACTTTTTATTCTTTTGTTATTCTGTCGTGACAAAAGACTCGTGTCCATAGTTTTAAGAAACTCTCGTCAGGTAAAGGAATATCTCTTATTACATTCACAGGATATCCGGCGATTTACGTAATGAAACATTAAACTAATATAAATAAGGCTTTGTATGAGTATTTCCTGTCTCGTTAAAGCTTTCGAGGAGTGACTTAATAGTTGACGTGTACACTTTAGTTGTATAGAAGCATTATTCATCCTATATCAATGTATATTTAAAAACATGAACGGGTATGTATGTATGTAAACTCAACATTCAGATATAGGCCTAGTCAACAAGCATCATTTTAATTCATTTATAATACTGCCAGACGGAGATTGTTTGGGGTAGGGGTAGGGGAAGTAATGTGTGTTATTTTTAGAGTTTCTAGTCCATCCTAAGCCTAAATTTACATCTTTAGAGTAGGTACGTCAACGCCTTCTGGTGCTGTCTCCTCTAAAAGGAAATCAAACTAGAGGCAGAAACACGTGCCGTAAAGTTTCAACGACAACGTAAGAACCAAAATAAGACGAGAAAGTCTGCCAAATCATGTCGACCGTTTCTCGACTGACTTTCTGAAAAGTCAAGTTCCCTTTCTCATTCAGTAGCCCAACTGGTTTCATTCTATTGCGGAAAAAGCCTACGTTTCATTTCTTAGACTTTATCATTCTTTCCTAGTTTAAAATGAGGTGGTATTGTTCTTAGGGGCGTGAGTGCAAGCCTACACCATTGAAACAAAGAAACGTGTTGTATTGACCGATATAGCTGCAGTTGGCACCACGTGTTTGTTAGGTAACTTGCTGTCTTTTAGCACGATTGCTTAGTCATGGAAGTGTATGTTTAGTTTTCGAGTTTTTTTTTTTTTATTGTTTGTTGTTGTTGTTGCGTAAGAAGTCTAAAGCTTTAGTAGTAAGAGTGGTATTTATGTTTAAATCTAAATAGTTTTCTTTTGCAGGTTAACGTCTCTCTCTCTCTCTCTCTCTCTCTCTCTCTCTCTCTCTCTCTCTCTCTCTCTCTCTCTCTCTCTCTTTTCGAGTTTTTAAAGATTTATTTACGCATATTTTAGTAATTTTCTGTTCTATGCTAGGGAGAGTAGTTCTGTTTCGAGATATTCCCCCAAGAAAAAGATAGCAGATTGCTGCTGAAAACTTCAAGTGTTGATGTCTTGGTTACAGTAAATGCAGTATTTTGACAGGAAAGAAAAAACTTCTTGTATATTAAGGCGTGATCTGACCTCCAGCGTACTCGGGGCCCGTGCTACAATCTGTGGTCAAATAGCGCTTTGTTTCACCAACGAAAATGAAAAGAAACAAGCTATATTTTATTAGAAATGATTGTTCTGTACTGTTTAACATTCACATTATTTATTTGTTTACATTTTCGTTCTAATAAATAAATCATGAATATCCTATCCTAAAACTCCTGTATCTGTAACTAAAAGCGAAACACCTTTACAGACCTTTATAGGCTCTTCCATGGACCTTTCGTAACCTCCCCCCCCTCACCCCGGCTCCCCCTCCCCCCCCGACAACAATGTACTTTGCAGGCTTACTCCCCGGGTAAGCAAAAATCTGTAAAATCACCGTGCTGTGATACCAGATCGTGAATCTATTTTTCATATCTAAATCTGATCCTGTTTAGAAGCTTAATGTTTGTTTTAGAATTCTCTCTCTCTCAACAAAATCATTAGGACACTGTGAATGAACCGTAAAACCTGCTCCTATAGATCTCTCTCTCTCTCTCTCTCTCTCTCTCTCTCTCTCTCAACAAAATCATTAGGACACTGTGAATGAACAGTAAAACCTGCTCCTACAGATAAGTGAGCACATGATGTCTCCTCGGATGGACTAACAAGTATATGAGACATTCTAATCTCTCTCTCTCTCTCTCTCTCTCTCTCTCTCTCTCTCTCTCTCTCTCTCTCTCTCTCCTCCCGTAAGTAGCCATCTTGCTTGGTGAGTCGTACCCGCGTGAAGTCAGATTAATCAACAGATATCACAAGTTTAACATACGATTAGAATTTGAGAAATATCTAGAAGTGTTCGTGAACTATCGGTGATAAGATTAGTGTGAAATAGTAGGATAAAGCGTCTTCTAAGTTAGTTTATCAAGTGTAATGTAACTATAAATCAGAACAAGATGGCAGTAAGTTCCAACTGCGGGAAGAGGTGGCGTAATTTGGCGTGTCTAGCAGATTCGCAATACGATGAGGTAGCAGGAAGGGAACTGGCATTTCTCATCTATGAAATCAGCAACAGTCCTAACCAAAAAGATACAAAAGCATTCATAGATATATTAGAAGGATATAATCCTTCAAACTGGAACAAATCTAATGAAAACATCTTGAAAATAATTGAAGAAGTTCCAAATAAAATCCAAGTGGTCAAGAGACTCATAAAGAAAATATACATAAACCAACATATTCCGACAAAGAAAATGAATAAGGTGAATCTTGTGAATATCCTAATTGATGCATTAGGAAAAAGAATGCCAAAAGCATGCAAACTGTGTAAGGTTTGGTATAGCATAGTCAATCCACAAAACCTAATCAGAAAATGTGCTGCATGCAACATTCCGACCCATCCACAGTGTGCTGAGGTAATACAAGATTTGAGAAAAGATACAAGAATTTTTTGTTCAACATGTCTATCATGGATAGACAATGTTATTAAATCAAGATTGAATGTACAAATAGTTGAGGATGAAGAAGAAGAGGAAGAGGAAGAAGAAGAAGAAAAAGAAGAAGAGGAAAACGGAAGAGAAGTAAACAAAAATGAAATGACAGAAAAAAATAAGGAAAACAAAGAAGATAAAAGTATGGATGCAGAGATACTCATTGATACTACATATGAGGCAATAAAGCAGCATACCTACGAAGAAATAAATTACGATATGACAACAGAAAAGCAAATCCCGAAGAGGCTCTACCCAGATCTATACAATGACGGGAAAGAGGAAAAAATAGACAAGAAAGACAAAATCTGCAACCTTTTGAAAAGAGGGAATTGCAGATTTGGAGAAAGATGTTACTACAAACATCCTAAGATATGTCAAAACTATGAAATATATGGTAAATGTGCATACTTAGATGGATATGGGGATGATTGCAGAGATCTGCATCCAAAAATATGTAAAAACCTAAAAGAAGGAAAAGGATGTAAGTTCGACAAAAAATGCAAATATATGCACCCTGTAGCCATGAATCATAATCAAATAAATAACCAACCAAGTAATAAAATCCAAAATAAGAAAGAAACAATAAGAGAGAAATCAAGAATATCAGGTAAAAGAGAAAAGCAAACCACCAATGAGATATGCAGAGGTGTCAGCAAAAAATTTCAAAGCATCAGCTCCGAAATTCTACTCAAGAGATAATAACTGTATTTATTATGCAAGAGGATATTGCAGAAACGGAGGAGAGTTGCAGATTCAGACACAAAATGAATAATTATGATGAAGGAAGATCAAATATTAGGAAAAGTTGGATTTTTTAATGTCCGAATTTCTGGAAATGAAAAAAAGAACAACATACCAGAACAGGAAAGAGACATGGGAAAATCCTTATTACTACCAGTATTAAATGAAGGAGAAAACACGCAAACCATCATAGTGATGAATGCGCAGGGTTTAGTTACGAGTAACTCAAAAAGAAAAATAGAGTACTTAGAAGAACTAACCCAAAATGAAAAGAAAATAGATATAATGAATATAAGTGAAACCTGGTATTCCCAAGAGACTGGGAATGATGATCAAATAAAAGGGTTCCAAACTTATAGATCAGATAGAAAAAATAGGAATCAAGGGGGAACCGCAATATATGGGAAAGACAAAAAACAAGGAAAATATATGAGAAATATAGTAACTCAGAATGTGAACTAATAGCGGTAGAATTTGAATCTGAAAAATTGATGAACATAGTAATATATAGACCTTCCTAATACTAAAGAGTTTGACTTAATAATTGAAAAAATTGGATGATATATGTAGAAATCACAAGGACTGGACTATTCTCCTATCTGGTGACTTCAACTTTCCTTTCGTAGAATGGAAAGAACGAATAGGAGATTGTGGTTGTACTTATACATATAAAAAAGAGAGTAATAGTAGTGCAGAAGATAAGAGGCAATTTGAAAAGCTATTAGATATGCTACTAGAATACAACATTCAACAAATAAATCACCTGCCAACAAGAAAGGAAAATACTTTAGACCTAGTATTTGTGAACGAGATGAATTATGTTAAAGAAATAATAGTTTATAATGCGAATATTTCAGACCATAATGTCATAGAATTAACAGTTCATTCCAAAGCAAGTGAAAATAGAGATAAGCAAGAAATGAAAAAGTGGGAAGGATATGGAAAATACAACTTCTACAGTAAAAATATAAAATGGTCAGAAATTAATGAAGAATTAAACAAAGATTGGGATAACATTTTCGTAAGTGATGACATAAGGGTAAATACGGAGATATTATATAAAATATTGGAGAAAATAGTGGAAAAATATATACCGAAGAAGAAAAGTAAACATCATTCATGCATACCAAGAGACAGAAGGATCTTGTTCCAGAAAATCAGAAAGTGGAAAAAAGGTCTTGCAAAAGAAAAAAATGCATGGAAAGTTATAGAACTAAAAAAGTAAGATAGAAAATGCAGAACAAAGATTATACAATCAAAAGAAAATGAAAAACGGGACTTGGAAGAAAAAACCCTATTAAATATCAAGCAAAACCCCAAGCTATTATACTCATATGCGAAGAAGATGAATAAAAGAAGAATAGAAATAGGCCCTCTGAGAATTGAAGGGAGATTAACGAATGAAAAAAAAGGAAATTGCAACATACTGGCAGAACGATATAAGAGAGAATTCACCCCTAGAATAGATAATGAAGATAATGATATGAAGTAAGTATGAAAATGTGAATGATTTAGCTGACATAGATATTAATGAAGCTGATATTGTGCAGGCTATTAATGAAATTAAAAATGGAGCTGCTGCAGGGCCTGATGGAATTCCTGCTATTTTGTTAAAGAAAGTAGTTCATTCTATCGCAAAGCCACTTGCAATATTATTAAGACAAAGTGTAGATACAGGCAAGATTTATGATGAGCACAAATTAGCATATATTACCCCTACTTTCAAAAGTGGATCAAGACTAGAGGCAAGTAATTATAGGCCTGTGAGTCTAACATCACATATTATGAAAGTGTATGAAAGGGTAATGAAGAAAAATATTATGAAACATTTAATAAAAAATAATTTGTTTAATAAAGGACAACATGGTTTCGTACCCGGAAAAAGTACACAAACCCAACTGTTAGTCCACCGTGAGAACATATTCAAAAATATGAAAAGCGGAAATGAAACAGATGTGGTTTATTTAGACTTTGCAAAAGCTTTTGATAAAGTAAACCATAATATATTAGCGAAGAAAATTAGAAAACACAATATCGTGGATAAAGTAGGAAGATGGTTAAAAGAATTTTTACACAACAGAAAACAGATAGTTATTGCAAACGACGAGAAATCGGATGAAGTCAAGGTAATATCCGGTGTGCCGCAAGGTACGGTGTTAGCTGCAATACTGTTTGTTATTATGATTGAAGACATAGACAATAATGTGAAGGATTCGGTAGTGAGTAGTTTCGCAGATGACACAAGAATAAGTAGAGAAATTACTTGTGATGAAGATAGGAACGCTCTACAAAGAGACCTTAACAAAGTATATGATTGGGCAGAGGTAAATAGGATGGTATTTAACTCTGATAAATTTGAATCAATAAATTATGGAGACAGAGAAAGAAAGCTATATGCATATAAGGGACCTAATAATGAGACCATCACAAATAAGGAAGCAGTTAAAGACCTTGGTGTGATGATGAATAGGAACATGTTATGCAATGATCAAATAGCAACTCTGTTGGCAAAATGTAAAGCAAAAATGGGAATGTTGTTACGGCACTTCAAAACAAGAAAAGCTGAACACATGATTATGCTTTATAAAACATATGTTCGTAGTCCACTTGAATATTGCAATATGATATGGTACCCACACTATCAAAAGGATATTGCACAAATAGAGAGTGTACAAAGGTCCCTTTACAGCTAGAATAGAAGAAGTTAAGGACCTAGACTACTGGGAAAGACTACAATTCTTAAAAATTATATAGTCTAGAAAGGAGAAGAGACGCTACATGATAATTCAGGCATGGAAACAGATAGAAGGAATAGCAGAAAATATCATGGAACTAAAAATATCAGAAAGAGCAAGCAGAGGTAGATTAATAGTGCCCAAAACTATACCAGGAAAAATAAGGAAAGCACACAGGACATTAATCCACTACGCACCAGCATCGATAATGCAGCGTCTATTCAATGCGTTGCCAGCTCATCTGAGGAATATATCAGGAGTGAGCGTAGATGTGTTTAAGAATAAGCTCGACAAATATCTAAACTGCATCCCAGACCATCCAAGATTGGAAGATGCAAAATATACCGGAAGATGTACTAGCAACTCTCTGGTAGACATTAGAGGTGCCTCACACTGAGGGACCTGGGCAACCCGAACAAGATGTAAGGTCTGTAAGGTAAGGTCTCTCTCTCTCTCTCTCTCTCTCTCTCTCTCTCTCTATATATATATATATATATATATATATATATATATATATATATATATATATATATTATTTCATTTTGGATTCTTAGAGAAAAAAAATTAATTTTTTATCTCCGCTCCATTTTGTCATTATATCTCTGTTCGGCTGTGTCAAGGCTGATGAACCCCTCGAGTTAAAACTTATACATAAAAAAAATTGCTTAGTAACATTTAATCACTATCTACACACATTCCCGAACTCGGCTAGTTCATGAGTGCAAGAAGCTTATCCAGTGAGTTCCTCTTAACAGAATACTTATCACCCAAGAAGGTTAATTAATGTAATCAATATATTATATATATATATATATATATATATATAATATATATATATATATATATATATATATATATACTCGGTGAAGTGGAACCAGAACCTGGCTCCCAAGGTGGGCCAGTGTATCTGAGATTCTAGCTCCAAGCTGTTTATTGTGCGGGGTGCCTTTGGCCACTTGCGGTTTGGTGGTGCCCTGCGTAAGGGCGTTGTGAGTGCCCGACGGCAATCCTGGCCGAGGACAGTATCAGGTGGGGAGTTTGACTGGGGCGGTACATCCGTCAATGGTAACGCAGGTGTCCCAAGGCTAGCTCAGCGAGGACAGAAACCTCGCGTAGTGTAAAAGAGCAAAAGCTAGCCTGATCGTGATTTTCAGTGCGAATATGGGCTACGAAAGCACGGTCTATCGATCCTTTTGGCCTCTGAAGAGTTTTAAGCAAGAGGTGTCAGAAAAGTTACCACAGCGATAACTGGTTTGTGGCGGCCAAGCGTTCATAGCGACATCTCTTTTTGATCCTTCGATGTCTGCTTTTCCTATCATTGTGAAGCAGAAATTACAAAGCGTTGGATTGTTCACCTTTTCAGAAGACGGTTCCCATCTCACCGGCAGCAAGGAAGGCTCTCGGTTGGTGGCTGGATCCTGCAAACTATTGTCGGGGAGTGCCCCTCGGGTCGGTGCCCCTGGAGATGCTCCTGTTTATGGATGCATCGAAGTTAGGGTGGGGGCCCCACCTGAAGTGTGTCTCGGTGGGAGGAATATGGTCGCAAGAGGAGAGCACCTTCCACATAAACAGGCTGGAGCTCTTGGCAGTAGAGCAAGCCCTGGAAGCTTTCAAGGAGGAAGTGGGAGGACACTCGGTGTTGCTGATGTGCGACAATGCCACGGTAGTCGCCTATGTCAAGAAGCAGGGGGGGCTGAGATCACGGGATCTCTGCGGCTTGACGGAGGAGATCTTGAGCCGGGCCAAAGCCCTTGGAACCTCCTTGACGGCAAGCTTCATTCCCGGCAAGAAGAACGTGATCGCCGACGGCTTCAGTAGACGGGGTCAGGTGGTGGGATCCGAATGGTCCCTACACCCCGAGGTGGCAAGAGAGCTAATAGGGAAGTGGGGGTCCCCATCCCTGGACCTGTTTGCAACAAGGCTAAATGCCAAACTGCCGGTCTACTGCTCCCCGGTGCCAGACCCAGCCGCCTTTTGGGAGGATGCGTTCCAACACCCGTGGGACGGCCTGGACATGTACGCGTTCCCTCCCTTCGGAGTCCTCAGGCAGGTCCTCAACCATCTGAGGAAAGCAAAAGGTGCGGCCCTGACGTTGGTGGCTCCGTGGTGGCCGGACAGGGAGTGGTTCCTGGACCTTCTAGAGTTGGCCTCCTAACTGCCTTGGGAGCTGGCCCCCAAGCCAGACCTGTTAAAGCAGCCCCACTTCGAGAGGTTCCACGGGAACATTCCAGCCCTCTCCCTTCACAGCTGGAGACTAACGAGCGGCTGTTGAACAGGAGAGGGTTCTCGGTGAGGGTGGCCTCTCACATGTCCGGTTACCTTGGGGAAGTCGTCCTCTTAACATCTACCAGGCAAAGTGGAAGGTCTTTGGGGCCTGGTGTAGGAAAAGGGGCCTAGAGCCCCTCCGGGCAAAGATCCCAGACATCGCAGAATTATTGACCTACCTGAGGGTGGACAGGGGCCTGTCAATTCCGGCGGTCAAAGGAGCCAGGGCCGCTTTAAGCCAGGTCTTCTCCCTGAAAGGATTGGATCTGGGGAACTCGAAACCGCTGTCCTTGCTCATAAGGAGCTTTGAGCAGAAGTGTCCCCCCCAGCGCCAGCTTGGTTCCCAGCTGGGATGTCGCGATAGTCTTGGACTCCCTGAGGCAACCTCCTTTCGAGCCACTCAAGGACATCCTGGATAGGTAGCTGACCCTAGAGACGTTGTTTCTGTTAGCTCTAGCCTCCATGAAAGGGTGGGAGAGCTCCACAGCCGGTCGTACGCAGTGGCTCACACGATGGGGTGGAAAGAACTCTCGTTCAGGTTTGTCCCCTCCTTCGTGGCTAAGAATCAGAACCCCTCGGTCTAGGACCCCAGGTTTGTGGAGTTCTCCATCCCTGTCCTCCCGAAATCGGACCAGCCTAAGGATCTCCTCCTCTGTCCAGTGAGGGCAGTTTGGAAGTATCTGGAAAGGACGGCTCGGTTCAGACCGGAGGTCAAGAACCTCTTTGTCACCACGGGTCGAGAAAAGAAGGCAGCCTCCAAGAACACCATCTCCTTCTGGCTGAGAGAGACCATCAGGAGGGCCTACGAGAAGGGGGGCCTTTCCCCCCCCCCCCCCCAAAGGGAGCTAGGCCCCATGACATCAGGGGAATTGGGGCATCCCTTTCGTCCTCAAAGAACATGGCAGCAGTGGAACAGGTCCTGAGGGCAGGGGTCTGGAATAGACAGTCGACGTTCACAGCCCACTACCTAAAAGACTGCACAAGGAGGTCGCTCGATGCCTTTGAGATTGGCCCCGTGGTGGCAGGCCAGCAACAGGTCTAGGACCCCTCTTCACCCTTCTCGGGGTGTACGGGCCAGTGTGTATGAAGTGTGTGAGACTCCTCCTCATACCCCCCTGGTCCTTGTCCTTATTCCCCCTGGGCTTTTGGTGAAAGTGAGGAATCCAGGATACTCGGGTAAGATACGCGGGAGTGTGTATGGTGTTCAGTACAACCCACAGTTTTACATGTTAATATTTGGTTATTCCCGCACCAGGCTTGCTTTAGGACCTCCCCGGACCAACCCCCAAATTTAACATAGCAGGGTTGAGTTCCAAGGGGAGCAGTTGTCCCTCCTCTGACCTACCACCTTTGGGGCTGTTCCTCCCTTAACCTTCGCCCTCCTCCTAAGGAGTAAGTCTCCACTTGAATGGTTCGAGGTAAGTATCTCTCATCGGAACAAATCGCAAATTCTTGGTGATTTGTATTTTTCCTAGCGATACTTACCTCGAACCATGGAAGTATATTCCCTCCCATCCAGCCCTGCTGAAGCTTAGAGGAGGCACCTTGGAGTTGGGCAGGAAGGACTGGCGTCAGGTCAGTAGGATAACGTGGTCTTCGACCCCTAAATGGCATAGGCCTGGCCTGGATGCGGCGTATTACCAGTTTTTTCTGGTCGATCCCGGATCGGCATCCGGGAATCTCCACTGGAATGGTTTGAGGCAAGTATCGCTAGGAAAAATACAAATTACCAAGAATTTGTGATATTTGATTTTAAATCACGAATAAATTAAAAAAAACCTGATGATTACACGAACAAAGTTACAGTCACGAAGGAAAATTGAAATGCTGGAGATGCTAAGTACTTTCGTCTTATTATCAAGAATATATATTATATATATATTCTCTACTTGATATCGTTTACGACACTCTGTAGTGAGAACGAAACAAGATGGCTAATATAAGTGGATCTCAAGGTTATACGTCCTTCTGTTTGCTTAATCTTGTGTTAAGAAAATTTGTCCTTGTTTTTCGAGAGGTAGTAAAATGCATTTTTTTTTAATGGAGTATCAGTCTTCATTGGCCGTGATTAGATAATGTCAGAGACGGTTAGTCTTAAGCATCCTTACCACAGTTGATAAGACGCTTTCTCGAATATAGGTCTAGGTTTTGATAGTGAAAATTGAAAGTTTTTTGTTGTTTTTAGGCCTAGTAAGCAGATGTATTAGACATGGTCTGAATTTAGCAGCTTGAGTAGACGTGGATTTATAAATAAAGGCTAGCATCAGAAAAATGATTTTCTTTAATGTCATGATTTATTGATCTGATGTTATTTCTTTACAGGCTTTGATGTAGATTTTAATATTGTTTTATTAAGAGGACTGCTAAAATCAGTTTGCAACGAAAATTTTGGGTATGAACGAATTCTAATGATGGTGTTTTTAAAAAAATGATTTCTTGTGTAATAAAAGGGCCTTAGTACTATAGACGGTATGTAGGGTACGTAATCTGAACAATAAGCAGTTAAGATAATAAAAAAATTCAAGATAGTGTAACTCGTATACTTAATGGTCTGTTGTGTAGTTATCTCTAAAGACAATACTGTTATCTATCATCAGATATGTCTAGGGTAAGCATAGAAAATTGTAATGATTGATGTTCAAAGGATTTGAGTGTTTAGATTCAGCCAGTGTTTCCAACCTGTTTTTTGCTCATGCCCCAACTAATCATCTTTAAAATCCTGATGCCCCCTGTGGGGATATATAAATCTTTATAAATATTCTCGAATTGCCTCTTTACAAATCAAATTACCCATTGGTGGGGCGTATACCCGACATTGAGAACCTTGAGATTAGGCCTATACGTTTACAGTTAAGGAATTTGGACGAGGAAATCAGTTTTGAATTTTTCACTCGGTGTGATTTTCGTTTGTGAAAGCAAGGGAATCATTGTAGATGGTTTTTAATCCCATTGTTTAACGGACTTGAAGCCAGACTGATTCGTTTTAACTCTATAGAAATAGACGTATGCTCTGTTCTTTTCCATCTGTCCATCCGCTTGTGGTGTAAGCGCATGGTAACACTGCTTCCTGGGATTTAAATAATATCCTTTCCGAATATTTACGGTGTAATTTGCATACAGTAAATTATTAAAACACTTTTCAGGTGCAAATGTACACCCAGATATCCTTTTATTTACCAAAACTTATACATATCGTAACTATTTAAAGCCCGGGATGCAGTGTTACCATGCGAAAACACCACAGGCGGATGGACAGTTGGAAAAAACAGAGTATAGTATTCAATTTCACTTTGATCCGATTATATTTGTTGCAAAACCGGGTTTGTGATAGCTGGCCTTCGGTGTGTGGTGAATATTTCTAGGTAGAAACTGCCTTCTGTAACTTTTAACATTTAATGCTTATGAAAACCTGTGAAGCACTTTCGAAGGTGTGTGCCCTCAATCATTTTTGTCGGAGGTCAGTGGAGTGAAACTTGCATTATACAATGTTTTTTTCCATCTGTCCTAGATAGTTACGTTTTGTGCAAGTTTTAGGTAAATAAAAGGATATCTGGGTGTACATTTGCAACTGAAAAGTGTTTTAATAATTATTACTGTATGCGAATTACACCGTTAATATTCGAAATAGGATATTATTATTATAGTTGAATGTAAGCTGAATGTAACTATCTGAAGCCCGGGACGCAGTGTTCACATACGAAACACCACAGGCGGGTGGACAGATGGAAAAAAAAAAAAACGAGTATAGTTGAATATGCCTCTGTGTCTGTTTGTATAACAGACATTCAGCATTATGTATAGCATACGTTAACTGCACCATTTTTTCCAGTTATCAATTCATTCAGACATTATTTTTGGTTATTGCTTTGATGGACATATACCAATTGACGTTTATTGTTTTAATAATAGTATGCATTAAATGAGAATTTATATATATAAAACATACGCGGAAGAGTCTAGTGTAATATGTCAGTAGATGGTTTTATAACAAAATTATTTTTTTCAGTTATATGAGGATTTTGTGTGTTTAGGATAAATAGATAACAATTAGATATTAAGTTGTATCATTCTCGAGTTTTTACAAATTTGATAATGACGTGCGTTACTTATGAGGTATCGTGAAAGTCTTCCGTGTAACCTAACTTTGACGCCAGTTTCTCAGTTTGCGGATATATTGCATTTACCGGTTACTTCGGAAGGTCTATAATTCCCTCGTGTGTGTTGCGTGTCCCCAAGGTGATCTTCCTGTTCTTATTGATATAGATGTTACTCCTTATATCCTCTTTACCTCTACCACATCTCTGGAAACTGAACCGTTTAGAAAGCTCGTATAATTATTCAGTCATTAAGAATTGACTTATTCTAACTTCCCGACTAAAATATTTAGCGTATCGTTATGGTGTTTAAACTAGTTTTTCCATGAATGTCGAGCAGATGTCCCTAGCTTTGTGTTGCAGCTGTTCTGTAATAGTACCACCGCTCTGTTAGGCCTAAGTTTTCTGCCACTTTTTGGTTCATGCCATCTCTCTTATTGACTTTATCATGGTTGCGTCATTTTGATCTTTTTGGTGGCAAATTCCTGACATTCTTTAGGTTGATCTTTTTTTCCAGGTTGACAGGTAATTGCCGGGTTATTTGCATGATTCTCTTAGGCTTCAATGTACGTAATCCCCTGAGGTTGAAATGATTGAATGATTCTCTTAAACGTCAATTGTAGTACTTAATCCCCTGAGGTTAAGATGATTGCTCATATGGAAAACAAACCATTCAGTGAAGTTTCATACCATTATGAATAAAGGAGAGACTTAATCTCCCCCATAGAAAGTCGTATTTAGGCCACTTGAGCACGCAGATGACCAGGAGATAATCTGGAGTGGCTATAGCGATCAATGGACCGTCTGCGGCACTAGAGAAGGTGGAGGGGGAGGAGGAGGAGGGGGGGGGCGTGATTGTTGGAGAAGAAAAAAGCGGAGTACAGGTGTGATAGTTTTATAGGTTAGCCATGATAGTGAATGTCGGTCTAGTGCTCTTGAAGTGTTGTTGCTTGTGTCAGCTGTGTGTTATTAGTTTGTTTGGAGTTTGTGTGTGTGTGTGTGTTTTAATGTATCTTCTCTGTAATTTATGTTTCTGAGGTCGGTCTCAGCATCAGTTCACGTTTTGCTAGTCGGGGGCGGGGAGGTAGTACCATCAGCGCACCTCTCGCGTTGCACTGTAGCCACTAGACTAGTATTACTTAGGGTTCTTTGCAGCGTATCCATCGGCCCGTAGCTGCAACCCCCTTTCAATCCTTTTACTGTACCTCCGTTCGTATTCTCTTTCTTTCACCTTACTTCCATCCTCTCCTAACCATTGTTTCACATTGCAGTTGCGAGGCTTTCTTCCAGTTGCACCTTTAAAACTTCTGTCAATTTCCCTGTCAGCGCTGAATGACCTCATAGGTCTCGGCTCTTGGAGGAGGAGGAGGAGATACATATTACAAACGCCATCAGGTTAAGAAGAAATCTCTGTGATATAATACTTTTGAAAAAAAGGAGAGTCAGTAAATTATAAGTTAAATTGTCAATTATAGATAAAAGGCAATATAAATTTGAGAATCTTTAAGAGGTTTTTTCTTTAATAGTTTTCAATGTCTTGTTTTACCTTTTTCATTTTAAAAGTCTGTTTACAGAAAAGTTTTTTGTTGCAATCATTCTTTCCCTAATGTTAATTAAGTCGCCGTTTGAATTACCTCCATATAATTTTTTCAATTAGGTTTTCCAAAATTTCATTCTCATATTCTTTCATTTTACAGTACTTCCGTTCATATTCGTCCTTCCATCTGACTTTCCACCGTTTCTAACAGCTTTTTCATATTGCAGCAGCTTAGAGGTTTTCCTCCTGTTACACCTTTCAAACCTTATACTGCCAATCTCCTTCTCAGCTCTGAATGACCTCATAGGTCCCAGCGCTTGGCGTTTGGCCTAAATGAAATCCTAGGTTAGTAATCTCTTGGAATATTTGAAATCCTAGATTAGGAATCTCTTGGAATATTTGAAATCCTAGATTAGTAATCTGGAATATTTGAAGTCCCAGATAAGTAATCTCTTGGAATATTTGAATTCCTAGATTAGCAACCTCTTGGAATATTTGAATTCCTAGATTGGTAATCACTTGGAGTATTTGAAATCCTAGGTTAGTAATCTCTTGTAATATTTGTGTAATATTTGAATTCCTAGATTATTAATCTCTTGGAATATTTGAAATCCTAGATTAGTAATTCTCTTGGAATATTTGAAATCCTAGCTTAGTTATTCTCTTGAAATATTTGAAATCCCAGATTAGTAATCTCTTGAAATATTTGAAATCCTAGGTTAGTAATCTCTTGGAGTATTTGAAATCCTAAATCAGTGTTCTCCTGGAAATCTGGGCTTTCTAAAATCCTCTCCTTCTCCCTTGTTGGGACTAGGGTTTACCTCCATTCAGGATTCCTGTTAAACCTTCTTGTCAAACCAGTTTTATCCTACAGCTTTTTCCTCTTGAGGAATTATATACTCCCTTCTGAGGAGGTTTCTTGTTCTTTTGAAGTAGTTTGTTTATTTTTCTTTTCAAGAACTTAATATTTTAGAAATGGTTATTTTTTTGTAACACTTTTCTGCTAGAAATATTAACTGTTTTAAGCAGATGGCTTCAGAAGAGGTTTACTTTTTCCCCTAATCCTCTCCATGGGGAAGGGGGTGTTTAGTGTAGTCTGTGTACCTCAAGCGGTGCACTGCAAGCATTACTTAACCTTTGCAGCGTCCCCTCGGCCCCTGGCTGCAACCCCTTTCATTCCTTTTACCGTACCTCCGTTGACATTCTCTTTCATCCATCTCATTTTCCAACCCTTAACAATTGTTTTAATGCTATTTTCATTTCTGAATGACCTCATAGGTCCCAGCGCTTGGCCTTTGGCTGGAATTTGATATTCCAATGACAGTATCGACAATCTTTCCTTAAATAAAATCTTAATGGTTGAAACTTTAGAAGTCCAAGAGAAAAGGCAATGCATTACTTCCCAAATACTATTCGTCTTGCATTTCAATGCATTTTTATCTATTTATTAATTTCTTTTTTCTTTTGTAATAATTAGTGTATTCTTTCGTCATTTCCCTTTAGTTCCTCTTACTTCTTCCCACTGAACTCCATAATATTTTTTGGAAGCTTGAATTTCAAAGTAGTGGCCCCTGTGGTGGTGATGGGCTTGTTCCATATGATTATTATTATTATTATTATTATTATTATTATTATTATTATTATTATTATTATTATTATTATTATTATTATTATTATTCAGTAGATGAACCCTATTCATATGGAACAAGCCCACCAAAGGTGCCACTGACTTGAAATTCAAGCTTTCCAAAGTTATTGGAAAAAGAAAAATAGATTTAACATATTGATAAATCAATAGATGAAGCCTGTTGACAGAATTTAACTCTCTCTCTCTCTCTCTCTCTCTCTCTCTCTCTCTCTCTCTCTCTCTCTCTCTCTCTCTCTCTCTCTCTCTCTCTCCACTACGCACACACTATATATATTAATATATTATATATTATATATATCTATATATATATATATATATATATATATGTATATATATATATATATATATATATATATATATATATATATATATATCACCCTTCCCTGTAAGAATCTTAACACCTTGTATCTTGTATCCCAAGTAAGGCGTTTGTTTCTGTAGGCAAGCCCGTTAGGAACGTCGTATAGGTGGCTTGAATAGAAAGAGCCTATAATTATGACAATGGTTAGCCTTAGGCAGCCACAGCAGCCTTTCCCTTCCAAGACTTTCGCTTCTTTCTCCCAAGGTCCTTCCTTGCAAGAGAGATTTCTTTTCAAGTATAACCTTCCTCTCAGGAGCTAAGCTTGATGATAACTTGTAGTGGGAGTTAGAATTAAGCGGTTTTTGTACATTTTTATATGTTTATTTATTTATTTATTCGTCATTTTACTTTTGTTTGTCTTATAACGGATGTCCTCTTTCTGTGTTTACTATTACCTTCTGTTTCGTCTTGCAAATGGACACCATATTCTTTGGAAGATTGAATTTCAAGTCAGTGGCCCCTGTGGTAGGCTTGTTCCATTTGAATAGGATTCATCTTCTGAATTAATAATAATAATAATAACAATAACAATAACAATATTAATAATAATAATAATAATACTGTATCCTTCCGTGAGAGTTGTAATCATAGGTGGTGTTATTCTCAAAGTATTTTCAACATTGAAAACAACATTCACAAGTTGCAGTGAGAAACAGCTTATTAAATGAGAACTTAACTTTAACTTTCATTGTAGAACTCTTTTAAAAGTAGCGTTGAACCTTATAGCTTTCACTGTATAACTTATAAGTAGTGTTGAACCTTAACTTTCATTATAGAACTTTTAAAAATAATGTTGAACCTTAACTTTCAATGTAGAACTTCTAAAAGTAGCGTTGAACCTTAACTTTCGTTATAGAACTTGTAAAAGTAGCGTTGAACCTTAACTTTTATTATAGAACTCTTTAAAAGGAGCGTTGAACCTTAACTTTCACTATAGAACTTTTTAAAGTTAATCATTTTGAATGAATACCCTAAACGAAATAAAATGAAATAAAATAAATCTTATCCACCTCATCTAACTATACAGGTTCAGTAGGTTGCCTCAAGGCCGTGTCTTAAGGTATCCGATTGCCCTGCTGACTACTAGTTTTTTTATTAATTTTTTTTTTTTTTAATATAAGACGCAATCCTTCTTTTTCAGCAGGAATATCTAGGAAATTCATCTAAGACCGTCTTTTCGTCACCATGGAGAGAGAGAGAGAGAGAGAGAGAGAGAGAGAGAGAGAGAAAGTTCTATATATCGTTGTAATTTCTATGGGTTAGAAGTTTTGGTGTATTTCCAAGGCAAATTTACATATTTTCTGGACTATCGAACAGAGTAAGAAATTCTTGTCACTAATTATTTTCTCTCTCTCTCTGGCACACACACACACACACACACACAGCAACAGTGTGGAAGAGTTTAAAAGAAAGCTCCACAAAATCACTAGGAGACTGTGAATGAACAGTAAAACCTGCTCCAAGAGATATGTGAGCACGCGATGTCTCCTCGGATCGTCTAATAAGTCTGAGACATCCTAATCCTTGTAACTTCTTGTAACCTTAACAAACCAGCCAACCTTGCGCAAGGGGGCTGTTTTATACCAGGTCATGCTGATCTCAGAGACCCTTTTTATGGGAGATTATTTACCTTGGAGACATCGATTGCCGTATCGAGAGGCTGGCTCCCACGAGGGAGCCGTCCTCCTCCCCCCTGGGTGTTCTCATGACTGTAGTAGCCGAGAGATACGGGCGTCCGCGCCTCCTGCTGGTGTCTTTCTGTCCTCCTGGGCTGTTTGTTCATGGCGACAGGTTCTATAGATAAAGCCAGATAAAGCGTGAGTGGATTACCCTAAGCGTCCTTCATGATATGTCAAGTAGTTTTACGTTGGATACACTTGGAGGGAATTATGTTCTCGATTTGACAGGGATATTAGACCTATCTGCTTGGCGTGATGTGTGATGAACGTTCAAGCATTGCTGTGTGCGTGTGCATTTCTTTGTTTAAACACAAACATTTACGTGTTTGCCGTGTCTTTATCTTCCACAAGTCTCCACTCCCCTCCAGCCTCCCTTTCTCTTAGCTCTCATCCGAGTGGGTATAGGTCTATAGGTCTTCCAAAACTCTTCTGATACCAACAGAAGCCCAGCTGACGCCATCACGTAGTACTATAAACTTCCTTAATTTCCATAATGTTATTTATAAAAGATTAGACTGGCACATGACTCAATGTTTATTCTTAAAGCTTTCGTCTCGAATGGCAATTTTTTAGATTTATATTTAGTAAAGCTTGACAGATCATACTAAACATGTCTCAATTTATTTAAATTTCCAAATCTGATACGCGTGTATATACACGTAAATATATTGTATGCATGTATGTAAATATGTAATATTGAGAGAGAGAGAGAGAGAGAGAGAGAGAGAGAGAGAGAGAGAGAGAGAGAGAGAGAGAGAGTGTAGCACCCCATCTGGCAGGAAGCGACTGCCGCCACACCACCCACGCTTTTAGACAGATTCTGGCCCCCGTAGATATCGACTACACTTTTTTTTTTTTTTTTTTTTTTTTTTTCATCTGTCCACCAGCCTGTGGTGTTTGCGTATGGTAACACTGCGTCCCGGGCTTTAGATGGTTACATTCAGCTTACATTCAACAATAATACCAATATCCTATTTCGAATATTAGCGGTGTAATTCGCATACAGTAAGTTATTAAAACACCTTTCAGTTGTAAATATACACCCAGATATCCTTTTATTTATCTAAAACTTACACATAGCGTTAAATATTTAAAGCCCGGGACGCAGTGTTACCATACGCAGACACCACAGGCGGGTGGACATGAAAAAAAAAACAGAGTATAGTGATGAATAATTACTTCGTACTGTAGTTTCAGTCGATATGAATAATTGTGGATCTCATTCGCTCGGCTTCCTTATTCATATGGGATGTAAGTTAACGCATATGTATTTATGTTTTAATATCGAGAGATGGGATGAATGTTACGGTTCCTTTTAAAGGCGTGATCGTGATTGTGACGGAGGCTTCGACTAGATGTGGGGCAGCTGGTTTTCCCTCCCACCAACCGCCATCAGTTTGGTTTTCGTATTTCGTTTTCAAAAACCACGCTTAAAGGATAGTTCTTTGTATATATGGTAATTCTAAATAACTCCTTTGACATCCTAAGTTGGGCGGGATTAGTATGTAACTGATAATCCCAATGAATGGTGTTTTTTTTTTTTTTTTTCGCAATTTGGCTGGTATCCAGAAACCCAGCCGCAGCTCGGTTTAATCGGTAAAAGTCACCGATTCAATTCGGGAAATTAATTGATCATACTTCACATTTCCCTCAGTTTCCGTGGAATAAAGTTGGCTCGAGTTCAGACCGTCAGAATTTTAGAATTATGAGAATTGTAAAGACTTAAAGCAGAACTGTCAGGCATAGACTTATCATCAGAGTTGTCAGGGAACTCAGAAATTTGATATATTTTGCTAAAACAATGAATTATCCTCGTGGTACTTTAATGTACCTTCTAAGTAAACGTTATTTTATATAATTTGCAATATTCATTGCTCGTTGTACCTTCTACGTAACCGTTATTTTTTATAATTTAATATTTATTGCTCATTGTGCTTTTGGGAAATGTAGTTTGGAAGTGAGGTATGTAACTATTTTATTTATTCAAATTAATGTTCATTACGCATTGTGCTTTTGGATAGTACTATATTTTGGACCAACACCAAGTCAGTTTTCTTCTGTAATATACAGGAAATTAAGTAATTTTATCATAGGCTTAAGAATCTGTTGACGATCGAATGTCAATGTACAGATTGTCAGTGGTTTGACTGCAGATATTTTAATTAACTAAGAGGAAAAGTAACTTGAGGAAAATAATTGGAACAGACGCTCCAAGCAAAGTGAGCTTACTGCTAGAATATATATTTATAATCTTCTGAAAGGAGCTGTGAGACAGTACTGTAACATATCAACTTTTTTTTCTTTTTTGTCATTTCAGGCTAATGAGCTCCATGCATGCAGTTGCATTTCCTGTTTTTTAACCTGTGGAAATTGCAGTGGAATGTTGAATGTGTTGTAAATATATGTTAGGAAGAATGCGGAAGCCGATTTATTGATTAAAGAGTATAACACCACACGCAGAGCACTGAACAATACTCACCAACTCGGTGATTATACAGGACAAAAATTTCGAAGGGATGTTGGTGAAAATACAGTTGGTATGAAAGACATGTTTAAAAAGAATAATTGCTCCTTCCTATATACTGGAGTTGGAGAATTATATGTAAGCACGATGTATGTGAAATTGAATTATATGGGAGATATTATAAATCTCGCAAATAAATGCAAGGACTGCTGCATAGTACTAACTGCATAGAGCCTGTCGTTATTTTTATATTTGAAGTTTATTTTTTTTACTGCTGTCATTTTATTATTATTATTATTATTATTATTATTATTATTTTATTTTCTTATTATTATTATTATATTATTAATTATTATTATTTACTGTGAATATTATCAGTATAGAGTTTTGCTGCTACAATATTTTGTTTTTAGTCTTACAACCACCTAAGGTCCCTTGCTGGAATTTAATTATATGCAATCTGTTCTCTAATTGAAATCATTTTCAATGTTTTCTCAACTACTATTCTCAATATTATTAGTTATTACCATTACGTATTATGAATACTATCTTTTATACTTCTTCAGCAACTGTATGGATATTGCCGATATATAATTTTTTTTATCATGATATCTCGTGTATCTAGATTGTGTATATTGTTGTCTATACTTTGAATATTCCATGTATATGGCCTTGAGCTGAGATGAAATTTATTATTATATTATTAAGGTTGAACGGGTTTAGCCATAGGCTGACGGACTCTTCCTGATAAGACGCCACTTTTCACCAAACATTTCGTTTTAGATGCATCAAAGAATCATAAAAGAACTAGAGCTATATGGGTTTTCGTACTATATGCTAAAAGACGTATTATACGGGGAACTCAGTTTTTATTGCTTTTTAATATTCAAAAAGCGCATTTGTTTCAGAAGAGCTATTAGAAAATTTGTTCCAATAATAATGTAAGCTTGCTGTCCAATGGGGTGACAGTTCAGTCACTAACTCCTACGTTTGGCAACGAATGTATTTTGACGAGAAATTGCGTAATTCTGGTATAGTAGGTGGGTGAGGAGTGGGACGCTGCTCTCAGTTTCTCATCCTTTTTGTAATTGGCTGTATTGCGCGTTCGAGTTTTTAACACTTTTTTTTGTTTTCCCTATTTTTATATCATGTTTATTTATGGTGTCTTTTCAGTTATCTCCAGTTACTCAAATTGTCTATGTTCCGTTTATTTTATTTCATTTAACACACTTACGAACTTGGTACTTACTTGGAAGCTTGATAGTTTAACGGAGGTTATATTGTACATATCCCATGAACATATACATAGACGCATAATTTGATATTGTGAATAATGACGCAATTAAAACACTGAGCAAAGATAGTTATCAATTAAATTTGGATGTATATTTGTAGAATACAGTTTATTCGTTGTTATTTTTTACGTTCATAAATATCACAGATCAGGAAATGATGTTCGCAGTTGCTCATCTGCGTGACATCTATCTCGTGAGATATTGATCTTATTTCTTGGAATTTTCTGTTTCGAAAAATTTCTTACATATTCTGAATGAATATTTGTTCTTGGATTTGTTTCAACAGGTAAATTTCGCGTAATTAAAAAAAATATATAGATGGAGTAAACCTCGACCCTTCTATTGAATAGGTCTAGGCTTTACTGAAACACGGTGAAGGGAGGGAAATGCTTAGGCCTAACTCAGAGGGACGTGATAGACCTGTGCAGCTTGCAAAATGCAGTAGTTTCATAGAAAACGGAGGATTCTTTGGTCTGGCAGCCGAAGGAAAGAAAGAACGGCTAAATTAGTCGGCAAATTAGCATAAATTTGTTCAGAATTATCGCATAAGGACGACCAGTGTGACTAATTGCTTTATTTTTATATTTACAACCAAATTTCCCGTTAATCTCTTACGCTTTATATTTCTGAAGTACTATTGTTTTCATGTACGGTTTAGTCAAACGTTGCTTATTCATAATACAGATTAACGTTTTTTCATATTAATTTTTTTTTTAATTCTTTAAGTCAAGTTTTTAAAATCTCTACAGCTGAATATTACAGATAAGGTAAACTTCATTTAGTAAACCACGTTTAATTTTTTAGTATCTTCCAAAGCACTCGTGGTAATTTAATTTCTGTGGGAATTATGTTCTCCAATGAAAAGAATTCTTAAAAGATTCAGTTTCTTTTCTTCATAGGCAGAGAAGGCGAACACTTTTTAACTGTGTTTCTTCTGAGTGACCAACCAGATAAATGATTAGTGTTGAGTTGCTTGATTGCATGTCAGAAGTCAGTTTCCATTTAGTATGCCTTTCGTCTTAACACAACATCATTGAAGCATCTCATCTGCCCGCCAACAATATTTACAAACTGTTTGCCACTATATGAACAGTTCGCTGATTTTCTTAAATCTCATCTAGTAAACTGTTTACGAGAATTTTTTGAAGTGCAAATTTGCGCAAACATACATACATACATACATAAATAACATACATACATAAATAACATACATACAAACATCAAAAACACAAATTTAAAATGTGCTAAGTATATGTATATAGCAGTAAATTTAGATTTTTTGTTTAAAATTATATATTGTTTATATACATATATATAGATTGTATATACATATACAGTATATACATCTATATATATTTATATTTATCTATCTATCTATACACACACACACACACACACACACACACAATATATATATTATATATATATATATATATATATATATATATATATATATATATATATATATATCATTAAGGTGAATTATTAGTAATTAGTAACAGGTAAATTTACAGTTCTGTTTCGCTTATGCATACTAATAGCACGCTGGTCTATTTCAGCTAGTCTAGTTAGCCTTCCCTGTAAGACCGACCTAAGACAGCCAAGCGAGGGAGGAACGGCACTGAAGGGGTGCCACTTAGTCGGCTGTCACGAGGAGGCCCTCCCGCATTTCCAGTGTGGGATCTGTCATCAGCCTTCAGGTAAGTGGTGCCTAGGAAGTTCATGTTAGCATAACTTTTTTATTGCCGTATCTAGTAGCCTTTAAGGGTATTTATTATTATTATTATTATTTGAAGGTAGGAGACCCTCTCTCAAACATGTTTTGTTAAAGATGATGGCAGCATCAGTGGAATTGATTTTATATATGATCTTTTCAATTCTTCTTATTATTCTCTTCTCATCAGGGCTGATATTTGCTAATAGCTGGCCGATGTTCATATCTCGGTGAAAGAAATGTTTTCTAAAAATAAGAATTTATTGTTATGATAACAAAGGTGGTTAACAAATCTTAGTCTAAGGGCGTAACGGAATTCCAACGTTTCCAACCGTATCATCGGTTCATTTTCAAGGAAAGGTGAGCTTGAACTGATTGGAATGGGGTCGTTCGGCGGTATTTATTGTGTCCCAGGTGCTCTGTCTGATGGGCGCTGCATTTTCATTGGCTGAACAGAGGATTAAGTCCCTGAGTCAAGCCGTCTTGCAGAGGTGGAAGCTCGCACTGCTCTTCTCGTGCGGACGCTGGAGACTGGGAGCGTAGTATTGGGAAGGTCATTGCCGATAGACGGGGGCACCTGATTGGCCCGTTCGATCGGCTCTATGGTGCTGGCGGGCGGCGCCCTTCGTGCCACCGTCGGGAGGAGTGAAGTCTCTTGGGTGGTGTTGAGGCTAGGTCTCTCCTTCCCGATGTGTAGGGCCTCCAAGAGGCGGACTACGTACTACGGACGCCCTGCAGCCCCTCCTCTTGGCCGAGGCCCTCACGGAACGCGGTGATTACAAGAGTGATGTGATCAACAGGCGCCTGAGGGAAGCTGCCAAAGAACTCCGAGCGAAAGAGGATGTCACCGTCCGTCGGGCCGATAAAACCGCTGCATTTGTACTCATCCACACTGAAGAATACCACCACAAGTTGGATGAGATACTGGCAGACAGCAGCAAATTCCAGAGAATCACCAAGAACCCGGTAGATGACATTTAACGTGAGGCTAATAGGATTATTGAGACTGTCAATGCAGCTTCCAATGCCCTTCACTTGCTGCCGATCGTAGGGGACTACGACCTTGGCTACATATAACGGGAACGTTAAAACTCATAAACCAGGAAACCCGTTACGCCCCATTATTAGCCAAATTCCCGCTCCTACATACCAGCTTGCGAAGAAATTGAATACTATTTTGACTCCTTATGTTCCAGATGACCACAGTTTGAAGTCATCTGCCGAGTTTTTAGAAGCACTGAAAACGACACCCCCCGGAGGAGTTATTGCATCGATGGACGTGGAGTCCCTCTTCACGAACGTCCCCGTTGATGAAAAACAATTCAGATAATCCTGGATCGTGTATATAGAGACAACTCCACGCCCCCATTAAACATCCCTGAGCATGTCCCCGAAAAACTCCTTGAAATTTGTACAAAAAAGGCCCCTTTCTCCACCCACAGAGGACATATGTACACACAGAAAGACGGTGTAGCGATGGGTTCTCCCCTCGGAGTACTTTTCGCGAACTTCTACATGGGTGCTGTGGAACGTCGGGTATTTGCCAACATCGAGAAGCCGTCTATGTACGTCCGGTATATTGACGACACTTTCATCAGCGCCAGCACGGTGGAAGAAATAGAGCGCCTGCGACAAGCCTTCCACGACTACAGCAGACTCAACTTCACCATCGAACATTGCCGTGACCGTCGCCTCCCCTTCCTTGACGTCCTCGTCGGGCAACAAGAGGAGCGCTTCGTAACACAGGTGTATACGAAACCACGAACCTGGGCATGTGCCTGAACGGCGAGAGCAGCGAGTGTCCAGAGAGATACAAGCGCACTGCGATCAGCGCCTTCATCAGGAGAGCTCTCTCACACTGCTCTTCGTGGAAGGACACGCACACTGAATTAGAACGTGTTGCCCAAGTTTTAATTAACAACGGGTATTCCAACCGGGACATCACTAAATGCATTCGCAGAAACATCGATAAATGGTATCAGCAGGAGCCTCGTTCCCGCCGCCCTTGAAGACGTCACTCTCATTTACAAGGGAGTATTTCATAAGAAATACAAAGAGGACGAGCGAGCCCTTCGTACCATCATAGAAAGGAACGTCTCCCCCACGGACCCTGCGAAAAAAGTGAAACTAATAATTTACTACAAGAGCAAGAAGACCAGTGGCCTGATTATGAAAAACAATCCAGCCCCCGTGCTGCAGGACCCTCTCAAGAAAACTAACGTTGTCTACCAGTACAAATGCCCTGTCCGGAATGCCCCGGCGCTTACATTGGTATGACGACTCTGCGATTTTCGAAGAGGATATCCTGCCACGCTCAGGAAGGCGCCATCCATAATCATGCCAAAAACGTCCACAATACCAGGATAACTAGGAATGACATTATTCCTAATATCAGAATTATCGATAAGGCAGCAGACCACCGTCGCCTCCGCCTCTTGGAGGCCCTACACATCGGGAAGGAGAGACCCAGCCTCAACACCACCCAAGAGACTTCACTCCTCCCGACGGTGGCACGAAGGGCGCCGCCCGCCAGCCACCACCATAGAGCCGATCGAACGGGCCAATCAGGTGCCCCCGTCTATCGGCAATGACCTTCCCAATACTACGCTCCAGTCTCCAGCGTCCGCACGAGAAGCAGTGCGAGCTTCCACCTCTGCAAGACGGCTTGACTCAGGACTTAATCCTCTGTTCAGCCAATGAAAATGCAGCGCCCATCAGACAGAGCACCTGGGACACAATAAATACCGCCGAACGACCCCATTCCAATCAGTTCAAGCTCACCTTTCCTTGAAAATGAACCGATGATACGGTTGGAAACGTTGGAATTCCGTTACGCCCTTAGACTAAGATTTGTTAACCACCTTTGTTATCATAACAATAAATTCTTATTTTTAGAAAACATTTCTTTCACCGAGATATGAACATCGGCAGCTATTAGCAAATATCAGCCCTGATGAGAAGAGAATAATAAGAAGAATTGAAAAGATCATATATAAAATCAATTCCACTGATGCTGCCATCATCTTTAACAAAATATTATTATTATTATTATTATTATTATTATTATTATTATTATTATTATTATTATTATTATTATTATTTGGAAGATGATCCCTATTCATATGGAACATGCCCACCACTGGGGCCAGTTCCTCGTTGGATGAGTGGGTTACATGCTTGCCTACCGATTCGGTAGTTGTGAGTTCGATTCCCTGCTCTGCCAACCTGGAATCAGAGGAATTTATTTCTGGTGATTAGGAATTCATTTCTCGATATTATGTGGTTCGGATCCCACATTAAGCTGTAGGTCCTGTTACTTGGTAACCAATTGGTTCCTAGCCACGTAAAAATTTCTAATCCTTCATGCCAGCCCTAGAAGAGGTGTTAACGAGCTCAATGGTCTGGTTAAACTAAGATATACTATGTATCTTAACCACATGGACCATTGACTTGAAACTCAAGCTTCCAAAGGACATGGTGGTCATTAGGAAGAGGCGTAAGAGGAGGTAAAGGGAAACACAGAAAGAAGAGATCTTGTTATTAAAAAAAAGAAGAAATAATTGATAAACAGATAAAAATATATTAAAATGCAAGGAGAATAGTGTTGGCAGTTAGATTTCAGTTAGGCTTATTAGGCTTATTTAATGGTACTATTTCTGGGCTCGGCCGTGTCGCTTCGTGAAATAGGTTCCTTCAGCATTATTTCTAAGGTAAAATAGTAGGGTTTGTGATTTTAAAACATCATTGTGTCTCCTTTTATAATCACAGTCCAGACTGGGTGTATCTGCTGATATTTTATTGTTGTAGTACCCTCTATGGACATGAGTGGCTTGAGAACTCCTTCCTCATACAGCATATTAACAGAAGAACATGAATGTTTGCTGCAGAAAAAATACGCATTCGGTAACTTGAGCCGAGTTTCTAAGATACAGACTGTAAATGTGAAAAATCTCCTCCTTTCAAACTTGAAAATTAGACAAAGATTATATTATTGGTGAAGCATTGTCCTTTTGATTGCTAAATCATTTTTAAAACTAATGCTTGAGTATATAAAATATCAGAAACCTCGACATGAGTCCCTTTCTTCCTTCAACACCATTAGATTTCATCATTTTGGCACTGACCTGCTGGCAAAAAGTATAATACTGTTTGTCTGTAATGTGGCAGTCCCTTCATTGGAGTAGAGTAATACTATACTATATACCCACATAAACAGGGAAATCCCTTTAACATCTTCACCATTTCACAAGGTTAGACATGAAGTGAATTCTCTTCACTTTTTCCTCTGTTGTGAACTTTTAATGCTTGGATTCCCAAATCTATACGTACAGCATTCTGTACGTAATCATTTTAACAGTGATGTTTCCTTTTTCAGTTACTGAGTAGTATTCCAAAGAGCCATCATGTTGGGGGCTCACTTGGCACGCCTTGGGAGAGCATCGGCACACCATGCCGTCCACCCGAAACACTCCTTGACACAAGCCCTGCGGACACTGCTAGTGGCACATTCCTCCTCTAGTGTAGAATACCGTCCTATTAAATCTGTCCTTGTAGCTAATAGAGGTAAGTGGTTGACTTATTAGCATTATACATTTAGTAATGATAGTCATCTTATGGTATCTATGTTGAGCTAGTGTAAGTGTGCAGATTTTTCATGAGGTCACCAAATTGATTGCAGTACTGTGCCTGTCCATGTATCTTCAGGATTAAAGCAACCTACATTCAGTTTTAAACAAAGGCAGTAGTAGTTGTTTCATTAACAATTATGCTTTAGTGACTGCTGCAACACTGTTTGTTAAAAGTTGAGCAGGTAAATTGCATCAATATACATATACTACATAACAGTCACATTTTAGATGACTGATACAGTATTGCACAGTAGCGTAGCATTCGGTCACAAAAATGTGAAGTGCAATGAAAGTTATACAGAATGCTTCTGCAAAATGTTTCACTACAATACTGAACACTATGAAGTGCGTAGAATAAAAAAAAATCACTACATACTGTACTTACAAAGAAAACATGTTTTGTTGTTGATTCCAAGAAATGCTAATAGTGGTAATCTTAAATTTGAGTAGCAGTGATTTATTTACGACAGAGCACTTTAGTTGTAATTTTATTTTGCTGTTTTGCGAATGTGGAGTTTTGATTGATTTAAAAAATTGACAATCAGAACTTTGTTAATAGCACATAAAAAAGTAGGATACCCATATTTAATGAAATAAAAAAAAAAGTATAATGATCAGTATGCACTGTGTATGAAGTTGTCTGTTTATCAGGGTGTATAGCTTCATGAATTGTTTTAGCACAACTCAATTAATTATAAGCTATATGCCCATATGTTCCTGGGTTCATGTCTTTTGTCTGATAAAAAAGAAAAAAAATAGTAGTCAATCTGTGTATGCTCCTTGGGGACCCTCTGATACATCTTAGCCATCTTCAATTTCCTTGGAACTGCAGTGCTTTTAACAACTTTCTATTTGTTCCCAAGGCATTTGGTTTAGTAGAGATGAATCTGCAGCATTTTTTTAATAATCAATTTTCTATATTCTGATTAATCAGAATCACTGACTGTTTTCTTGTCCATGCTTTAGTAAAGGATAAAGGAGTGAATTTTATGATTAGAAAGGGGTCGTGCAGTTGTTAGCTTCGTCTTAGGAACACAGGCTTCATTCATTAATAGGTAATCTCACTCTGTTGCAGGAGTTGCATCCAAGTTTGTTAACTTTTCTTCATCAGGAGACATGCCATGAATAGTCACCTGGTATACAAGTGATGACCTATGTGTGTCCCTACTTAAATATCTTATGCTTCTAATCCTTTCATCTGTGAAGTTTATTTTGTCTTTGGTCTGTCATGGAAGGTTATACTCACATTAGTTTTGACAGTAGTGCATTTGTTGTCTGCTCCCTCTTCACAGAGAAGGCTTGAATGACCAGTAGCCTGTTGTGTACCCCATCAAGCACCATTTGCAATTCCAGCCCTGTCTTCCATTGCTAAAGATAAAAGTTGGGACTAGTATTCATCATCTTCAGCTCAGCTCAGTTCATCTTCACCCTTTGATAATGGCACTATCCTAAAACATAGACCTCTGGCATTATTGACTTGTACATCTCTTTTGTTGAATTATTTCGTTTCCTAGTCTGATAACCTCTTACTTGATGGAAAAAC
This sequence comes from Macrobrachium nipponense, assembly GCF_015104395.2. NCBI lineage: Eukaryota > Metazoa > Arthropoda > Malacostraca > Decapoda > Palaemonidae > Macrobrachium > Macrobrachium nipponense. The sequence goes on along the minus strand of NC_087210.1, from coordinate 4,282,169 downwards.
GTTTAAAGTTATTTGATTTGGGTCCTAATTCTTCAGTTTCTGATTTCTCTACTGTTAGATTTGGGTCCTAATTCTTCAGTTCCTGATTTCTCTACTGTATGATACTAGCATACTCTTGGGCATTCAGCATCTAGACTTTCATCCAAAATAGAGGTTCAGACTTACTTGTGGTCAGTGAGGTAGTTATGAAGAAAACTGATTTTTTATTATAGCTTAAGATTTTCCAAAAATCATTAATTCTATATTATGGCCCCCCTACTAGCCCCATGAGCCTCACTCCTGCATGCAAGATTTTTGGAGGAGACATAACTGAGAATACACAGGAAACGTGCAGTAAGAACTACTGTTTTGTCTTGTGTCTTTCATGCAATAGCCTAGTGAACCTGTGAAAGGCAGAATGATTTCAATGCATAAAGTACGACATGATTGGTTTCAATGCATAGTGTACGACATGATTGATAGGTTTACATGCAGAATAATAATCTTAACTATTAGAATTTATGTACAATTTGATAGATCCTGTATCTGTGATCATGTTTTTTTTCTTTTTCTTTTTTTTTGTTAATCTCCAGAAATGCATGGTAAACTTGTCTTTGTTTTTTAAATAGGATACACAAATCTTTTGGTGTCCATTAGTTTTTTCATGGGTATTCTAATGTGTACTGCACTGTTTTATATAAGATATCTTCATCCATGTTGAGAGTCGCACTGTATACTAACTGGAATTTTTAGTATACTTCACATATTCCACCAGAGAATTGATTGTAAGTTAATATATCTTGGACTTTTCTTTTATGACAGGTGAAATTGCAATTCGAGTCTTCCGGGCATGCACTGAACTTGGCATTAGATCCGTTGCAGTGTATAGTGAGCAAGACAGGATGCATATGCATAGACAAAAAGCTGATGAATCTTACCTTATTGGAAAAGGACTTACTCCAGTTGAGGCTTATCTTTGCATCCCTGAAATTATTCGCACAGCAAAGGCAAGTAATGTGAAGTTGGCAGCAAGTAAAGTTTGTTATCTTTAATCTGTAATAGACCGAGGCTAGTGAATGACCACATTTTAAAGCAATGGTTTGCACATGTCATAGAGAACTTGGTGTAAAAATCTTACTTTTAGATTTGAGGGAATGTTGATTAGAACTGTGTAGAAAAGAACCTACTTGTTAATATTAGTGAGAAAAGATCAAAATATTTATCATAACTAGGCTCATTATTAGTGCTGGATATTGTAGCATAATACAGATAAGCAGTAAATAATTTTCAAAAAGTTTTTGGTGATGTGTTATTTATCCAGAGTTTCTTTTTATATTTTCCATTCCTTTAGGAAAACAAAGTAGATGCCATTCATCCTGGTTATGGTTTCTTGTCAGAGAGATCTGATTTTGCTCAAGCCTGCTTAGATAATGGAATAAGGTTTATTGGACCATCACCAGAGGTTGTTCAGAAGATGGGAGATAAAGTTGCAGCAAGACAGACTGCTATTAAAGCCGGTATGTAAAATGTGAGATTTATGTGTTAGTGAAAATTTTTTTTTTATTATTATTATTACTTTTTATCAATACAGAGGGTATTAGGACAAGTACCCCGGTACCTTTGATTTTCCCAGGCAGAAAGAGAGTAGTTAAAGGAGGAAAAAATAAGTGGGTCTTCACCCTAAGAAAGTGTTATACTAGCCTCTCAAAGAGGTATGTTATAAGCCAGGAAAAACCAAAGCACAAAGTGAAATGAGGGCTGAGCTTTAGACAGTAGGAAATGATCAGGGAGTTGTGTATGTACTTTAATGATACTAATATCCTTGTATGAAATGTGGGAAGGGGTGACCCAATGGATGTTAAAAGTCTGCCTAGAAGGAGAAAGGAATTTCCTTAAGCTCAGTGGAACAGTATGTAATGACATGCTACCTGTATAATGCGAAGACATAAAAGTCACCTTGTAGCTCAGAGAAAAAAGATTATAGAGTAGTAAACCTTAAATATAAGAATATATAGAATATATAACAAATAAATTTTGGTAATGATGAATTATTGATGAATTCCGACATGCCAACAGTAAATCAGAATTAGCATTTTGAAATATACGGTAGCTACAAGTCAAGTTTTGCAGTGATCTAAACTCTATGAAGGTTTGTAATTGTGATGGGATAAGAAACAGATCAGATGAGAACAGAGAGCACAATTGGATAAAAAGTTATAAATTAGTTTACATGAGGAAGAAAGCAAATACAGATTTTGTGAAAAATGATATTGTTAAACTACAATAAAGTTTTGTACATACTTACCTGGCAGATATATACTTAGCTATAGTCTCCGACGTTCCGACAGAATTTCAAATCTCGCGGCACACGCGACAGGTAGGTCAGGTGGTCTACCTTACCCGCCGCTGGGTGGCGGGCGTATGAACCAATCTATCTCTCCAGCCAGATTTTTTTTCTTTCACCTGTCTTCTGAGGGGAGGCTGGGTGGGCCATTAGACGTATATATCTGCCAGGTAAGTATGTACAAAACTTTATTGTAGTTTAACAATATCATTTTTGTACATGAACTTCCCTGCCAGATATATACTTAGCTGATTGGCACCCTTGGTGGAGGGTAAGAGACAGCTAAAGTAATAAGGAGAGATAAGAAACAACTGATGTTGTAGGATATAAATAACCTTGGTTCTTACCTGTTCAGGCAGAAGACTTCATTGATATTGTCTCTGAGTCTGCGTTGCCTGGAGAGCTACAGCTAGGACGTGACCTGATGCTGAAAGACTCTCGGATCTACCACTGGGATATGTGATCCCTTTGTGTGGTAGAATCCAAGTCGGATCCTGTTAAAGGGAGTTCGTCCCTATCTTAACAGGTCCTAACCACTACTACTGCAAGGAGCCACACTCATCAGACCACCTAACCAAACTACTAAAGATTAGTATTACGACCTAAAGAGATGCCTTCATGCATCCTCTTTACGGCAACCAACAACAACAAATACAAGGGGGAAAAATTTATACTACTAAACAGGATGAGTTCCAGCTCCCTGCCCCAGCACTGAATCCGCAGATACGTACGGGCCCAAGGCGAAGCATTTTTCGTAAGTGATTCTCACATCACGTAAGTAGTGGTTCGTTCGCGAACACTGACTGACATCTCCAGAATGTTGTCTCCATCAGATTTCGCACGGACATATTCTTGTTGAAAGCAAGAGAAGTTGCTATGGCTCTTACTTCGTGTGCTTTCACTTTAAGAAGCCTAAGATGTTCTTCTCTGCAGGATCCGTGTGCTTCTTTGATGAGGCTTCTCAAGAAGAAGGACAATGCGTTCTTCGACAATGGACGAGTAGGCTCTTTTACTGAACACCACAGGACCTCTCGTTGGCTTTCAGTTTGCTCTTTTCTTCTAAGGTAGTATTTCACCATTCTCACTGGGCAAAGAGTTCTCTCGGGTTCTTCTCCTACCAAAGAAAATAACCTACGAATCTCGAAGTTCTTGGGCCATGGACTTGATGGGTTCTTCATTCTTTGCAAGAAAACCAGGAAGGAAAGAGCAAATGAGAGAGTCCTCCTTAAAACCCACATTACCATCAATCGCCTGAAGCTCACTCACTCTTCTGGCGAAGCTAGAGCCATCATAAAAACAGAGTCTTCCTGGTAAGGTCTCTGAATGAGGCTGAATTAGGGGGTTCAAACCTAGAGGACCCAAGGAATTGAAGGACTACATCCAAATTCCAGCTAGGTGTCTTAGGAGACTGCATTTTCGTCGTATCAAAAGACCTAATAAGGTCCTGTAGGTCCTTATCTTCCGATAAGTTGAGGCCCCTGTGCCTGAAGACATACTACGATAGCCTTTAATCGTCGAAACGACTAAGCCACATTCTTGTCTTAAGAATAAAAAGAAATCTGCAATTTGATTCACAGAGGTACTGGAAGAGGAAACGTTATTCCTCTTGCACCATCTTCTGAAGACATCCCACTTCGACTGGTACACGCGTAAGGTGGAAGACCTCCTCGCTCTAGCGATTGCCTTAGCAGCTGCTGACGAAAAGCCTTTCGCTCTGACCAGTTCTGGACAGTCTGAAGCCAGTCAGACTGAGAGCGGGGAGGTTTTTGTGGTACCTGTCGAAGTGGGGCTGTCTGAGTAGATCGCTCCTTAGAGGAAGCGATCTTGGAAAATCCACTAGCCATTCCAGCACCTCTGTGAACCAATCTTGTGCTGGCCAAAAGGGAGCTATCAAAGTCATCCTCGCGGAATCTGACTCTGCGAACTTTTTTAAAGTCAACCCCAGAATCTTGAAGGGGGGAAACGCGTATACATCGAGTCCTTTCCAATCGAGTAGGAGAGCGTCTATCCCTATTGCTCCTGGATCCGAGATGGGCGAGCAATACAGATCCAGTCTTTTGTTCTTTGAAGTTGCAAACAGGTCTAAGAGAGGCCTGCCCCACAACTTCCAAAGGCTCTGGCAAACATCTTGGTGCAGAGTCCCACTCTGTGGGAAGGACCTGATCTTTCCTGCTGAGGAGATCTGCCCTTACATTCCTTTCTCTGTACGAATCTGGTGAGAAGTTTTATCCCCCTTTCTTCTGTCCACAGAAGAAGATCTCTTGCTGTTTCGTACAGAGAGAAGGAATGCGTCCCCCCCTGTTTTTCCTGATATATGCCAGAGCCGTGGTGTTGTCCGAGTTTATTTGCACAACTGCTCCTGTCACATCTGACTCGAACTCCTTCAGAGCAAGCCACACGGCTATTAGTTCTTTCCTGTTGATGTGCCAGGAAGACTGGTCCCCCATCCAGGTTCCTGACACCTCCTTGGTTCCCAGAGTCGCCCCCCAACCTGTTTCCGACGCATCGGAGAACAACACCAGGCTGGGGTTCTGGGATTGAAGCGGCAGTCCCTGCGAGAACTTGTCGGGATCCGCCCACCATGCTAACTCCTTCTTGATTTGAAGAGAAATTGACAGGGAGAACTTCAAATCCTGAGAAGGACGACTCCAATTCCGATGAAGAAAGAATTGGAGGCGGTCTCAGGTGCAACCTTCCTAGGGAAAACAAATTGCTCCGAATGAGGAGAGCGTCCCCAGCAGACCTCATCCACTCCCTCACTGTGCATACTTCTTTCCCTAAGAAGGTTGTTACTTTTTCGAGTCCCCGGGCTATCCTCTCCTGTGACGGAAAAGCCCGAAAACTCAGAGAGTTCATCTGGATCCCCAGATAAACGCACTCTTGAGCGGGAATCAGACTTGACTTCTGCAGATTGACCAGAAGTCCTAAGGAATAAGTCAAATCCAGGGTTTTCTTCAAGTCCTTCAGACAACGATCTCTGGAATTGGCCCTTATAAGCCAATCGTCGAGATAGAGCGAAATCCTCACCCCTTCTAGGTGAAGCCATTGTGCCACATTCCTCATGATGGCCGTAAAGGACTTGGGGGGCCATGGAGAGGCCAAAACACAGGGCCCTGAATTGGAAGATTCTTCCCCCCATCATGAATCTTAGAAACTTCCTCGAGGAAGGATGGATTGGTACGTGGAAGTAAGCGTCCTGTAAGTCCAAGGACACCATCCAGTCCCCTGGACGGAGTGCTGCTAACACCGAGGCAGTGGTCTCCATCGTGAACTTCTTCTTTTCGACGAAGAAGTTCAGGGCGCTTACATCCAACACCGGTCTCCATCCCCCTGAGGATTTCGGAACTAGGAACAGGCGGTTGTAAAAGCCTGCCGAAAGATGATCTGCCACTAGTTCGATCGCCTCCTTTTCCAGCATCTGATCTACCGCTAGTCGGAGGGCTTGATTCATGATGGGGTCCCTGTATCTGGCCGTCAACTCCCTCAGGGTATTCGTCAAGGGAGGCCTCGAAGAGAACGGGATTAGATAGCCCTTCCTCAAAATTGACAGGGTCCAGGCATCTGCGTCTTTCTGGGCCCAGACTTCTGCAAACTGTAAAAGCCTGGCGCCTACAGTTGTCTGAAGGACTTGAGTCTTACTTGGGAGGTTTGATTGACTTCGTAAAAGTCCTCCCTCTTCTATTTGGTTTCCGACCTCTGAACGAAGAGGATCTAGAGGTAGAAGCCCCTCGAAAGGGTTCCTGAGAGGTCGGCTTAGCTTTCTTCGTCTTAGTCTGGAGGTAGGGCGCGGCTTCCTTGCAGACTGCGCTAGAAGGTCCTGCGTAGCTTTGGCAGAGAGAGAGCCTTCGAAATGTCTTGAACCAGGTGTTTAGGAAACAGCTGCGTAGAGAGAGGGGCAAAAAGCAAAGACGATCTCTGAGCATGTGAGACCGACTTTGTTAAAAATGAGCAAAATACTGATCTTTTCTTCAAGACCCCTGCTCCAAACAGTGAAGCTATTTCGCTGGCCCACCCATCCCTCACCGATTTATCCATACAGGATAAGACACAATTCAAATCCTCCGGAGAAAACGTGTCCGGTCCTTGAGTTTTCTTGGCTAGGACTCGAGGGACCAATCGAGAAAGTTGAAAACTTCCAAGACTCTAAAATGCCTTTTAGAATGTGATCTATTTCATTCATTGCCCACGTAGTTTTGGCCGAATTCAAAGCTGATCTTCTAGTGGCGTCTACTAGTGCCGAAAAATCTGCGTCAGCTGAAGACGGAAGGCCCAGTCCCAAGGGTTCTCCTGTCTCATACCAAAATCCTGTCCGTCCTGAAAGCTTCGACGGAGGGAAGGCAAACATAGTTTTCCCCGCTTCTTCTTTAGTACGCATCCATGAACCGAAACTCTTGAGCGCTTTCTCATAGAAAGAGTCGGTTTCATTCTCACACACGAAGATCCTTTCGTTGCTTTCGCTGTGGAGAACAACGAGTGTGGAGAAGGAGGAGCAGTAGGGCTCAAAGACTCTCCGAACTCCTGAAGGAGAAGCTCTGTGAGCTTCTTGTACGAAGAAACTGTTGCCGATGTATTAGTTTCTTCCTCAGAGGCTTCCTGGTCTTCTTGAGGAGGAGAACGGGGATGAGGATCCTTATGAGAATCCTTAGATGATTTCCTAGCTGGGGTACAGTGCGATGAAGGAGACAAACGTCTTGAATGAGGAGAAGATTCCAAAGTAGAGAGGCGTACAGGAGAACGACGAGTTGTAAAAGAAGGACGCTTATCCGAAAATTCTTGTCTAAACTCGCATTCCTTCCTAAATGCAGACAAACTCTTAACAGCAAAAGAGGAAGGACTCCTTTCTCTAGAAAGACCACGTCTATCCCTAGGGAAACTACGAGAGGGAGAGCGCCTGCTAAGATCCTGGCGCCGATCGTGAGGAGAGCGGCTACTAGGCGCCGAGCGCCTATCTGTCACAGGGCGCTTAGTGGAATCCTGGCGCCTACCAAGCGGCGAAACGTTGCTAAAAATAGGGCGCCTTTCAGGAGCAGGGCGCTTGAGAGGCTCTTGATGCCTACGAAGCGGAGAGCGGCTGCTACACTCCGAGCGCTTAAACGGAACAGGGCGTTCGGCGAGATCTTGGTCCTTACCAAGGGGAGAACGTCTGTAAGGCTCCGAGCGCCTAACAGAATCAGGGCGCTTGAGGCGTTCTTGACTTCTAGCAAGAGGAGACCGATCAGGAGTAGGGAGTCTCGAGAACGAAGAGCGCCTACTAGGAGAACGAAGTAAACGAGGATCAAGGTGTCTTTCTCCAGGAGAACAGCTACTAAAGAATGACGCTTACCAGGAGCAGGGCTCCTACTAGACTCTTGATGTCTTACAGGGGAGGAGCGAACTCCATGCGATGAGCGCCTACCAGTCACGTTATCCGACGCCCGACTACAGTAGTCGGAAGGAGAAGTGCGCCTACTTTCAGAAGGGCATTCCCTAGGTTCTCTGAGAAGACGAGGAGAAGAAAGATGAGACGGAGACGACGAACTAAGTCTTCTATGACCTGAGCGACTCTCTCTTCTTGCACGAACTCTAGAAGAAGGAGAAACAGAAGGGGCTGAGCGTCTACCCGAGGCAGGAATCCGATTTGGGGAAATATCTTCATAGTCCAAGGAGCGCCTATCCGTCGAATGGCGTCTCGACACCTCCGAGCGGGAGTGGTGTTCCTCTCGTGAAATGTTACGATGTGTAGAAGAATCCTCAAAAGAAGGAGAACGCCGATTACAAGGAGAGCGCTCTTCCGACGAAACGCGCCTCGATCTCTTGATAGGGAGAGACAAATCCTTCCTTCTACGCGATCTCGATGCCAAGGAGTCTGCCAAGGCTGTGATCTGAGCTTGTAGGCCCGCTAGCACTCGAGAAGGAGTCCCCCCAGGATCTTCTTCCGAAGCAAGCTCAGCGCGAGGCGCGGGAGAAGGAGGGCGATCACCGGATCTCCTAGGCTTCTTTGCTTGCAAGGAAGCTACATCAGAAAAGTCTTATGGGCTGGACGCTAACGTACTGAAGGGAGCCTCCGCAGCCCTCTTCAACGGGCGTGACGCCTCCTTAGAGCTCCAACCACGCTTCGGCGAAGGAGAAGAGGATGACGAAAAACACTGGCGAAGAATATTCTTCTTCTTACGATCCAAGGCAGCCTGGGAGCGAACTTCAGGATCTGCCGAGGGGACGCCTGACCGGTGGGGGCTCTCCCTAGCCCTCCTGCGGCTTTCGACTTTCCTCCTCCACTGGAACTGGGAGTCTGGAAGAGGTCTAGGCCTGGAGGCACTAAGGAGCCGGTCAGACGCACCCTCCACATCACTGGGTACACTGCACTTATCATCACTGACACTCTTACCTTGATCAGTACGAAGATTCTTGTCTTCCTTAGAACACAAGGAAGCTTTTGAGGCCGCCGCCTCCGAAGACGAATCTACGGCTTCGGTGCGGGGAGCAGGAGCTGAGACCTGGGAGGAAGGTTCTAAAACTACATTAATGTTAGTTTCATTCTCACTCATTCTCGACCTGCTCGAACTCCTTGAAGAAGCTTTACGTACCCTATCCCTTTCAAGTTTCCTAATATAAGAAGAAAGAGCCTTATATTCATCTTCGTTCAAAACCTCACACTCTTGACACGGGTTACTAAACGAACATTCATTCCCCCTACATTTAACACAGAAAGTGTGAGGGTCAACCGCAGCTTTCGGTAACCTCACCTTACATCCATCGGTCAAACATACTCTAAACAAAACCGGAGTTTTGGAAACAGAATCAAAATCAGACATTCTACAGGAAAATCCAGCGCAAAGTCAATAACGGTCCACAATCAGCGTATGCCAAGCCAACATAGAGCGAATACGTCACCAAAATGTCCAAATCAATCTCCAGGCAAGCGAGAAATGAAGAATATATCGGAATGAAACGACAACAGTTGTTATCGCTTCAGCGACAGAAAAAAAAAAAAAATCTGGCTGGAGAGATAGATTGGTTCATACGCCCGCCACCCAGCGGCGGGTAAGGTAGACCACCTGACCTACCTGTCGCGTGTGCCGCGAGATTTGAAATTCTGTCGGAACGTCGGAGACTATAGCTAAGTATATATCTGGCAGGGAAGTTCATGTACAAAACAATAAATTAGTTTACATGAGGAAGAAAGCAAATACAGATTTTGTGAAAACAAAGAGAGGTAAAGTTCGAATTACAGATGATGAATAATTATACTTTATTAGCAAAGGATGTTAATTTTTTACTGTAGCATATCAGATTATAAGGTACTTAAAATGAAATTTCACTCTTTAACTCTTTGTTGGTATAAAATAGAATAACTTATTTCAAGATATAACCCAGTGTCAAAGATTAGAACTAATTAGAATTCAAACAGTTATTTTGACTTCATTTAATGTATGGTGGAGAAAATTTGGAAAAAATCTTATGATAGGTGGATTAATGATATTGAACCAGATGAAGAAAAATGCTTTACATCCACAGAGGATAGAGGGATGTCAAGAATAAAGTTGATTATAATTGGAATAATCCCTACATCAGAATTTAATTTCCACAAGTGATGTACAGGTTAAGGTAAAGAAATATTGTAGTCACCGCGTACCAAAATGGTGCTGACCTGAAACTTTCTCACAGCTCTAAATTCCTCAACATATGGAACCAGTTCAAGGAGTGTAGCCTACCGTAGGCACCTAACACTCTCGGTCATCTGAGTGCATACCAACAATGTCATAATATGTACATACTGTAATGAATTAAAAGAAAGGTGCAGGCATAAGCTGTTTGAATTTTTAAGTTGCCCAACTGAAACTTAATCATTCATGTTGGTAGTTCCACATCCTTGTTGATATTTAAGATAAATTCACAAAGAAGTTGAGCAACTTTGAGTTAAGAGATGAAAGGAATCTGATGAAAAGTGGACTGCAGATGGCAATGCATCTGGGGCTGAAGGGCAACTGCAAAATCCTTTATGATCTAGTGTTCCATGTAAGACTAAATCAGTACTACCTCTCTTTAGGAAAGGTGGGAGAGGGAAAATTCCAGTGTTATGTGAATACATAATTCTTGAAAGAAATTACGTATTGTTCTCTGTGACCCAAGAAAGGCTAAGAAACTAAGCAACAGAGTTTCACTTTGATTTTACACTTAAAAGACTTTGCCAGGATCAGTAGTTTCATCAGTAGCTCCTGAGACAATACTATAGATGGCATACAAATATTTTATCCTTAAGGTGTATGGCTTATGTCCCTGGTATGACTTGACTGATGCTTACAGTTGTCATCTGTGGTTACCATCGGGAATCTTATAGCATGTCATTTTTGTTGCAGATTTGGTTTCCTGATATGTAGTATCTTAATTCAAACACTTCATTAAATAAGAATTACTCTGCTGACAAAGGATCAGAATTTTCTAGAATTCAATACTGAAAGTACTCAGCACTAAAACCAAGATTGCTTATTCCTAATAGAGGAATTCAATGAAGATGCTAGGTGATTTATAACTTTTAGGGCTATGATGCAAAAGAAAGATTTAAAATTTAATGATCCACTAATGATAACTACTGTAACCTGCTAAAGCTGTTCTTGTTTCTTAATTATTCAGGTGTTCAAGTTGTACCTGGAACTGACCATCCAGTCACAACTGCTCAAGAAGCACATGAGTTCTGTGTTAAGTATGGATTGCCTGTTATGTTAAAAGCAGCATATGGAGGTGGAGGACGAGGTATGAGAGTTGTGAGAGAATTATCGGTAAGTAGTTATTTTTGATTTTTTCCTTTTGTAGTTTTTAGCTTACTTGAGCTGAAAGCTCAAGTAAACTTTTCTCATCAAAAATTTTATGTGTATGTATTCATTTATGTATGTGTCTCTGTCCGCTGTAAACTTTTCACATTTTTGACTGCTCTTCCAGAACCACTGGGTCAGTTTGAACCAAACTTCATATGGAGCATCTTCCTCCCCCTTCCTTCCAAGTACAGATGATTAAGAGATACGTACTGTAGTGAAAATATGGTAGGGTAATTTAAAAATCATATCTAGAGCTACTTGGCCAATTTTAGTACATGTATTTATTTGGCATTAATGCTTCCTTATGTAGTATAGATTGAGTTCTCTACCAACTGTGGCCCCTAGAGCCAGGTTGGGGTTTATGGTAGGATCAGAAGTTTTATAAAGGAATACCGCATATAGGAAAATCTTAAAAGGCTTCTGAAGAATAATAGGGCTGAAGTTTCTCCAGTTGACATAAATCATCCTCATATACTGCAGATTAAAGTTTGTTCAAGCCAGAAAGTGGGCTCAAGTGAGCAGTGTGGCTTATGGATAATTTGCTAGTTTTGTAATTAATGAAGGTAATTATTAACATTGAAAATCATTTACCTTATAAGGACATAAAGAACAAATTCATTTTTCTCTTTTAAGATATGAACAGCAGTAAGAAATAATAGGTGCTCTTTTGAGTATCTTTATATGGATAATTGAAGTTTGTCATTTGGGCCTTTTATTGTAGAATTAATAAAGGTATCATATGGATTTGTTGTGTAACTCAATTATTAGTTTGTAGCCTTTAGTCAGCAAATACATCTGAATTGTCATACTGGGTTCATATCAGCATATTGTTAAAGATCGTTGATAGTAACCAGATACTGTAGAATAACATGGTAATTACATGGCACACTTCAAGGTATTCATGATTATTCCCGGACTCAGAAAAGATTCATTATCTTTCTAGTTCTTCACTGGTTTAGTACAAAATTCAAACATGTTTAGTGTGTGTCCAATGTGGAATACACATAGAACGTGTGATTTTTAAGGACAAAGTGCTTATCATTTGTATTATTGAATAAGAATTCACATTTCCCATGATCAGAAGGCAAGACTAACCAAATTAGTTTATCAGGTTAGTAACATCTCGTTACCCTCAATGACTCCGGGAGAGGCCGGAATCTAAACCCGCCTTAAGCGGAGAGGGAATGTTTTAGGCGGGTGGATGTAAGCTCTGGGAGTGAAAGAAGCAGAGCGCAACAATCCACGGAAGCCGAGGCTGAAACGCAGTGCGACTAACAACTCCGGAGGCGGTCGGCTAAGCAGCGACACTCCCCAGCCCAAGGTCCTGGGAGACCCACTACACCTCCCCCTCCGCTGGTGGGACCGGCCGTCAGCGACAAACAACGAGAGCGGCACCCAACTACGGGGAGTCCCACGAGAGGGGGAGGGAGGGAGGGCTGAAGGGGGACGATCACGTGACCAGCGAATCCCCGCGAATAAAGGATCACGAGGGAAACGCAGGCAAAGCCTATGAAGGCTAGCTGCCGACCGAACACCCAAATATACATAGACAAAATAAAATCAATTACTTAAAGCTAAGGGAAAACCATGCTTTAACAGGGGTAATGAAAATAAGGGGCAAAAAATATAAAACGCAACGGAGGCCACTCAATGAGAGTGGTCGCAACAAGGAAAAATTACTTGCTTACCGACAAAACGAAAACAAACGGTAAGCTGACGAAAAGAAAAAGGGGGAATTCTTGAATGGAAAATACCAAACTAAAATAAAAGGGGGGAGGGGGGAACGGTAGATAAACATCGAAGCACGAAACAAAGAAACGTGCACGAACGCCGACCCCCTTGAAAAACAGGAAATCATGAAAATAATAAACGTAGATCAAACAAGATCGACAAAGCAACTGCCACCCAAGACATAAATAAAATATATACTGAAAATATATACTGAAATATTATAAGTTACGAGTATATAAACATATAGGTACTGAAAGAAGCCCGCTTACAAAACAAAGGAACGACGTAATGGCGGCTCGCTACCGCTCGCTACGGGAGGAGACGCCTAACAAAATCCTAAATAAAGGCAAAACGAAAGGCAAAATCACTCCCTACATACAGAAAAAGGGCGAACCAGTACTTAACTTGGGTGAAGAGGCAGATTGACGATCCATAACGAAAAAGAATAAAGAAACCAATAAAAAGAACAGATAGCTATAAACAAGCGTGTAACGCTGTGAGGCTATCGATAAGAATGACGCCGCAGTCCCCTTCAACAGGGTAGCTGGGTGTGACCTATAGGTCGGCTCCCCGTTTTCAGGGTCTTTTGATGAGGAAAAGGCTAATTGGAGGGGTTGCTGTGGTAGTGTTTAACACTCGCCCCAGTTCTATACCGACACCTTTTATTTAGGTGAGCGAGTCAGAGACTTCTGACATGTCCAATTTAGCAGTTCTCTGGTATCATAGCAATATTTTACTAGAAATAGTGCTAAAGAGGACACATTTCACGGAGCGACACGGCTGAGCCCAGAAATACTTCTTATTCTCAGAAATATTTCACCATTTTAGTGCTTGAACTGCCTGAAACACTTACACCTCTATATTGGGCATTACGTACTGCCCTAAAGGCATTGTTACTCCCCAATGGTCTTGAGAAGTTTGTGTGATAGCTCATAAAATATACCAATTCCATACAATAACCTGACATATACATATTACTTCATCCTTCTTCATAATTGTTAGTCAATAAATTATACAAATGAAATATCTACACATAATGCATATTTGGTGCCACATTACACAAATGATACTAAATAAATGCATCTTTATTGCCACATCACACAAGTATATGTGCTGCCTTATGTATTGTGTCATTTCTGCAAGCTCAAATTTTGTGATGGTCTCTTTGTTCTTGATATTTTATAGCTCTCTTTACTTCCTAATATTTTAGGAGAACTAATTTCATCACTTCCTTGTGGCCCAGTCTGTCACTTTTTCTTCACATTCTATACGTGTATTGTATTTATTTGTTCAGAACTTTTTGTTTATTAATACCAGTGTTTTCACCTTTATAGTTTTACTCTACAGTTAATTTGCAGACTTTTCATCTGATTTGGTTTAAGAAGTAATTGTAATTGTTCAGTAGGCATGCACTATTTCTACTTTTACATCCATGAGAAAAAGTTTCATGATATTTGTACTTCTTAGAAAACTGTTTAATGTATTCTGTTAAATTTTGAGAGCAACGTCGGGAATGTACAGCACTAGTATTTTTGAAATTTATTGATGTCATTTTTGAGGAATAATGTTAATTATTATTATTTTGTGTAAAGGGGATATACTGTAGTACGAATACATATTACGTATTGTAAATATGTTTTGTTCAGTATTTATTTATACAAAATGCTTGATGTCCAACAGGAAGTTAAAGAAAATTTCAGCAGAGCATCATCAGAGGCAGAAGCTGCTTTTGGAAATGGGGCCATGTTTATTGAAAAGTTCATTGAAAACCCACGACACATTGAACTTCAAGTATTGGGTGACAAAGCTGGCAATGTTGTTCATCTGTTTGAACGTGATTGTTCAGTTCAGAGAAGGCATCAAAAACTTGTGGAGGTAGCTCCTGCTCCTAATCTAAATGCAGAGGTGAGGTGTAACTTTATTTAATGGGAAAACCACAATGGGCATATCACAGTACAGTACATGAGAACATTGTTATTTCAGAATTCCATAACAGGGAATTTAGGACAACTGAAAATAAAGGTCTCAGAGCATTAATACATTTATTTAGAAATATCTTATTTGGTAAATGATAGGATAATATGTTTCCAAGTTTTGGCCTTTAAATACCCAGTTTTAAGTTTTTATGCTGTAAATCATAAATGTTTAGAGGTGATAACCATGATATGAAACCTATGCCTGTCTTAGTGCAATTGACAAAGTGCTGGATTGAAGGCTTGGCATGTGAAAAGTGGAATTCTTCGTTTCATTTTGTATTATGAGTTTACAAATTAATTCAGTTGATATCTTACCCCAAAAAAGTAGTTTAAAAATTTGTCTTCATTACGTGGCTGCTTTTTTCCAGATTTCATGTCTGGGTACTTTTCAAAGCCCTAATGTGGCCACGAAAATATTCAGAATGGAAAATAGTGGAGATACTAGCAACATGAGCATGACAGATAAATGGCAGTATCCTTCATAAACTAATTATTTCAGCCTGCAAATATAGCGCAGACCAAAGGAGTGGCAGCTGTGTCACTTTTGTGTAGTGGCATTAATTTGTCAAAATACTATTCCAATATAATACCTAACTGAAAATAATTGATATTACATAGGCTGATTTCTCATTTATAACAAGATTTTAAACCAATACTGAATTCATTTCAGCTTAGGGCAGCGATGGCAGCTGATGCAGTGAAACTTTGCAGAAGTGTAGGCTATGAGAATGCTGGAACAGTTGAGTTTTTATTAGACAATACTGGTAACTACTATTTCATTGAAGTCAATGCTCGCTTGCAAGTGGAACATACTGTTACAGAAGAAATAACAGGGTAAGTATGCTTAGCTTTTCTTTCTTTTCTAAAACTTGTTTTAATGGTCTATTGCTTGGTTTTTGTAAAGGTTTGCTTGTTTTAACTGACAAGAGCATGAAATTAAATGAAACTTTTAAGTTAAAATAATTGGGTACCAGCCTATTATGTCACAACATATAGACCACTAAATCTACCTTTTGAAGCTGGTGGTGTCTTCACAGTGCTTTTAGACAGTAATAGAACCACAGAGATGACAGAAAAGTAAAATGCAGTTTATGGGCTGTTTTATCCTTAGCATATGCTAATCTACCCTTAATTTACATGGTTTTCCTGATGCAATTGCAACTTCTGTGGTGAAAACTAATGTTATAAACTAATTAGACAGAATTTTGAAATCTCATTTCCATAAAACCTTACAAAATTAATTTAGTAATACCCGCTATAGTACTTGTTGCAGTTTCTAATGTTTGAGGATAAGTTCTCTCAATACCAATAAACATTTAATAATGACCTATGAGCGGGTCATTAACACACTCAAGAGCTTATTCCAACTTAGGGTGTAAGCATAAAGGAACTCTCAACCTTTTATGATTAAGGGCCGTAGTATTACCAACATATTCTTTTTGATATCTTCATACAATACATACCGTATATTTCGGCGTATAAGTCGACCTTTTAGCCCCAAAAAATCATACCAAAATTAGGGGGTCGACTTATCTAACGGTAACAAAGAGTGAATCTTTATTATTTTGGCATATAGGTACAGGAATCCAGGCTTTACAGTTGGCTAATAACAATGACAGCCTTGTTGAGGTAACTATGTATGTAAATACCAGTTTGTTCCGATACGTAATACAAACCCTTGGTCCTTTAACAATAGGAAGGTAACTAGCGGCAGCTGGGACGGTCGTAAGCTTCGAACAAGGGGAGAACGGTAGTTAACTGCTTGTCCGATCGTCCGCGCGCCCGAGAGGTGAAGAATCACTTTTGCTTTCGGCCGCGGGTGTGAAGGACGTGTTCGTCATCGCTCTCTGCCCGCTTCATCGTCGTATGCTTTGTTTATATTGTGTTTTCTACTAATGGTTTGTTTGACTTGAAAATGAAACTGTAAGTACACTGTTTTCATTTTCATTACTTAATTATGAATCAACATGGAGCTATCGCCGTAGAGACGGCGATTTCCGCTCTTTTCATGAATTGAACCCTTGAATTATGTCTCGGTGCCGAGGGCGGGCGCACTCGCGCCGAGTCATGTATTTTGGGCGAAAGTGTGTAATTGAAAGATGTAAGTACTCTTTTTCATTATATTTTTGCCCTGTGCGTTCGTTGCCGAGAGCTTGATTGCGCTCGGCACGAACCTCTTATTTTGTATGAATAGAATGCAATGAAAGTGGATTCGCAATGCAGTTTTCTTTTCATTTTCATTTATTAATTGCATCAAATTTAATTTTGGATCAATTTCCGCTCTTACCCGGGAATTAATCCTTAAGATTTATTGCTGTGAAAGTGAAAATAGCAAGTGCAGTATTGTTCATTTTCATATATATTTATTATAGCATCATATTATTATGGATCAAGTTTCCGCTCTTACCCGGGAATTGATCTTTCCCCCTTTAAGTTCTATGAAGTGAATCGCAAGTGCAGTATTCTGTTTCATTTTCATATTACTTTTCACTGCTGTGCGGGGGTAGGGGAAGCGAAGGTCTGCCAGGAAGTCGTCGGAAAGCTCTCCCGCGACTCCCTTGGTATCCGATTCTTCGTCTTCTTTCCTGCCCCCCGCTCAGCTTCCTCGTATTTTGTATTTGGGGTCTCCTTCCGTTCGTGGGGTTGGGGCATGTCTCCCCCCCCGTGCGTGAAGGAACCCCTCTTACTAATCTGTCTGTGCTACCGCAGGTGCTACATCCGTGGGAGACGACCTTGGACAGGTATGTGCCACTGCGGCTGCAGGGCGTGCCTAGCATCCACGATCTGCTGCAGCGTCTAGCGAGGTCTGGGGCGGTGACCTTGGAGTGGTCTCCACTACAACCTTCAGGCCCGCTTATGCTGCCTTCCCCCCGCTGGTCTACACTCCCCATGCTGTGTCGTGACGCCGTCTGCCGCTTCTAGGGCCGGTCGCCGCCGTACTGAGGAGGGGTATGCCGCCGCCGCCTGTGTTTTCTTCGTGTTGCCTGCCCCAGACTTCCTCTGTTCCAGCAGCTCGCCCCTGGACGGCCGCCAGTACCAGGTTCCCGCTGGCTGCCGATGATTCTACGAGGCGATGGCTGGGCCTGCCGTACCTGTCTCTGATGTGGTTCCCGCTACTGGCTTGGCTGTCCCTTCTGTGTTTACCGTTGCCGCTGTTCCTGCCGCTCCTGAGCTGGTTGCTGTTCCTGTCGCTCCTGGTTCCTGCGCCTGTCCATGCTGGTCCTGCCCATGGTGTGTCTTCCCCAGTCCCAGGTCCTTCCGGACAGGTGCAGTCGGGCCTGTGTTGCTTCGGCAATAGGCCCGACTCCGGCCTGGATTGGAGGACCTGACGACTGTCCTGCGTGAGCTGACGAAGAAGAGGAAGGTGTCATCTTCGTCTTCGTCTGTTGCTGCCTCTTCCCCTTCGACTTCTAAGGCCCATAAGCCAAAGAAGAAGAAGGCTGCCTCCCCCCCCTAAGAAGTCTCCTTCGGGAACTTCTAAGGGCCCGGGGGGTCCTTCTGCTGGTCCTCCTGCTCCTTCGGGAGCGGGGCCCGTCTCCCCTTCCGTAAGGAAGAGATAGACGGGGACCAGAGGAGTATCGGTTAGCTCTGGTACTTCCTCGCCTGGTGCTAGCGGCGATGCCGCTACGCCAGGTTCCGGCTCGGTCTCTCGTTCGCGGGAGATCCCGAGTGTACGCTCTCCCTCGGGAGACCGTGCAGCCAAAGTTTCGGCGCCAGAGTTCGCTCGGCGCCAAGACCGCGGCACGGAGCAGAAGGCTGGCGAGAACCGCTCAGGTGACTCTCGCCAGGCCAGCGGCCGCTCTCGCAGCGACCAGCTGGTAACCGGGTTTTGGTATATTCCCCCTAAGAAGACTCCTTCGGGAACTTCGAAGGGCTCGTCACACTCAGGTGTGACGGGGGGGGTTCTTCTGCTGGTCCTCCTGTTCCTTCGGGAACGGGGCCCGTCTCCCCTTCTGAGAAGAAGAAGAAGACGGGGACCAAGGGTGTGCTGGCTACCGCTGGTACACCCTCGCCTGGTCTTGGCAGCTCTGCTGCTAAGCCAGGTACCGGCTCGGTTTCTCGTCCGCGAGAAGTTCCGAGTGTACGGTCTCCTTCGGGTGACCATGCAGCCAAAGTTAAGACGCCTGAGTTCGCTCAGCGTCATGACCGAGGCACGGAGCAGAAGACTGTAGAGAAGCGCTCAGGTGACTCTCGCCAGGCCAGCGGCCGCTCTCGTAGCGACCAGCCGGTACCTCGGGTGCACGTGACGGTCTCTGACCGGCCACGGGTTGAGGCTGGGAAGGGGTCCCCCAGGTCCCCTCGACCGACGGTACCAGCCTCGGCTGGTACCAGCGGTCTGACGTGCCGCGAGGACGCTCACCGGTCTCACCGCAAAAGTGAGCTCTGCAGGTCACCTGACCGCAGCTCCCACAGGGACCGGGCGGATACGGTGACCAGCAGCAGCTCGTCTGACGCACGGGACCGGGGTCGACGTGCTCAGTCGAGCCGCTCGCCACAGGTGAGCGGCACGGCCAGGCCTGCAGATCGATCCCCACCGCGGGTTGGTGATCGGCTGCAGCCCCCCACGTACGCTGGTCCTGCCAGCGAGCGGGGGGGGAGCGTCAGGTCTGTCTCTCCACTACCTTCAACTTCCTCGGGCTACACCGGGAAGAGCGAGGTAGCTAGGAGTGATTGTGAGAGGTGCGCCGCTCACGATCCCTTCACGACGCCGCACGTGCCACGTATGGTCTTAGGACCAACCAGGACGTACGCGCAAGTGATTGGAGGCGACAGTCAGAGGGGGGAGGGGTTAGCGTCAGTTCTGTCTCTCCGATACCTTCAACTTCCTCGGCATACGCCAGGAAGAGCGAGGTATATAGGAGTGATCGTGAGAGATGCGCCGCTCACGATCCCGTCACGACGCCGCACGTGCCAGGTATGGTCTTAGGACCAACCAGGACGTACGCGCAAGTGATTGGAGGCAACTGTCAGGGATCTGTTGCTGGTCCTTCTGCTGAAGGAGGAGGGTCCTGGGAGCTGCTCTTGTTGGAGGGACTGGATGGTCCTACTCCTCAAGACGCTGTAACTTCCGAGATTCAGAGTAACTTTGCCCAGGTTATTGCACTGATTCGTCAGCACAACGACCTGGGGGAAGGATCGCCGCTCCCACCAGCAGAGCCCATGTCTCTTGCTCGAGTCGTTTTGGGGCCCGAGAGGGAACCCAAACCGACGGTGGGTGGTTTGCCGCGATCGGAGCTTGCCGATCCTGTCTTGAACCAGAGTCTCTCGTCTCCGGACAAGAAGGCTCTCTCAGTTCTGGCCGGTCGATCAAGCTACTTCCACCTCCTCTACTGCGACAGCGGCGTTTCTCTCGTGTCTTCGGACACCGTATTTAAATACTCCTTCGGTCTCCTGAGAGGTTTCGACCTCGACGAGGACTGGAATGAGTCGGAGGACGGTATCGGCTCTCTCCTGTCAGGTGTCGATCAGCCCCACCCAGACGACGTTCACAGTGGCGGCAGACCCTTACCTACAGTGAGAGTTCGTAACCCTCCTCGGGGAAAACGTTTTCTCCTGACGATACGTTTTCCCAGACTCTGAGAGGCCATCGCCGCAAGGCGATGGCTGCTCCTACTCTTCTCCAACTGCTAGTTCCACTGGGAAGGCGAGCGAGTATCCAATTCCTCCCCCATTCCCTCTCTCCTTACGGCTACGAGGGAAAGGGGAGGGATCCTACAGAGATTTCTCTGTAGGATTCCACGTTGGGCACTGCGCTACCGGGGGGACCTTCGGGTCCTACCTGACGTAAGCCCCGGTCGTTGAGGAGGGATCCTGCCCCATTCTCGATTTCTACGGGAATCGAGAGGACCACCAGCCGATATCGTTTGACGAATTCGGTGGGGGTTTCGCAGACTGCTTAGAATTCTACGGAATTTCTAGCGCATTCAGAGTGTTAGAGTTTCTTACGATCCCCAAACACTTAGGCGAGACCACGGTCCAAAGTGAGCGAGACGAGAATCCCCGATATGTTACACGATATCGGGAACCTCGCCTATGCTCGAATTCCTGGAATTTCTAGCATTAGGAAGAAGACTGCTGCTGAAAGAAGACTATCTCACAGTAGGCGACCAACCTGGAATAGAGAAGAACGGACGGGAATATCCAGTTTGGCTTGAACTATCGTCTTAGTATTCTGTTCACCATTGAAGTTTCCTTCGAGGAAGACTTCTTCACTCTCTTTGATAGAGACCGAAGGTGGTCGATCTCCAATCCTTATTTTGTTTTCTTGAAGGAAATAATTTAGGATGGAGATCGTTGTTCAGAATCCTATAAATATACTACGTATATTAACCTCGCGACATGATTCTGCTAAGCAGTTGAATGGTCCGAGGGGTAGGCGCATATCCTGGTTATTCTACGGATTGCGACTTAGACGAAAAGTATTCTAATTGAACTGCAACTCGGGTTGCCTGCAACCTCCCAGGAGTTTCCAGTTTCAATTTTATATACTTATGGTGTCACAACAACACCATTTAAGCTTTTATATTTACCGAAATTCGTTTCGATATATAATTGCTCGAGCATATCTTTTTATGCTCGGTGGTTCTAGCCGAACGCATTCCTTCGTGGAAAGGATTACTTGGCAACTCAGGATGACGAGTCAGCGACAGCTACTGCGTATTGAATTGCCCGAGGCATTTCAGTACCAGCTGCCGCTTTGAGATGGACGGTTGGTTATGTCTTTCTCACCTGCTTTGATTGAATACCAACCGTATCTCTGCCCAACAATCACGGACTTAAGTCTCTGATTAACGGGGATTCTCGCATACATGAATGACCATCTACTGCTGTGACGCTAGTATTCATCGTCTTCGGTATTGCGAGAATTTTAAACAGAGATATCTTTTCGACTCTCATCTTTCTGTTTACCGCACGGTAACAGAATTCTGTAATAGTTCTCTTGCGGATGCATCGTATTATCGATAATGCGAATGATTTTTGCGGAATCTGAGTTTGTCCTCAAAATATCTTGTATTCGGAGGTGTGCAATTGTTCATTGTTCACCCCGGATTAGCAGATGTATTGAAAGACATCGCCTACTCCCACACCTGCCAGCTCTACTTCCAAACGTTCAGCCCATGAGAAGCAGTTCTTCAGGCGGCTCTCCCCTGTGTTTCATTACTGAAGAACGCCCCGCTTTCATTGCACAACGGACAGCAATGAAATGGCGGTTAGCGTTTTCAGTCATTTGTAAGCACAGGTTTAGAATCTTGAGATTCCTTCTCTCGATTCAGCTAGAAGACGTAGGTTGCATTCATTGCCTACCTTCATCTTCAACGTCACATAGTGTTGTTTCTCGTTAAGCTGAGATTCAACGTCTATGAGATTTTCTTGCCATCAGGGACCTCGGTCTTTGAAGGCAATTGACTTTCGCCTTTTGAGCTTATGCATTAAGAGAATCATCGCCGCGCCGTCCGGCATCATTGACTAACAAATATTTTATTTGTTTAGTCTCTCAGCATAACTCTTTAAAGGGCAAAGGTCACGTGACTTACCCGGATGCTTGGACAAACTTGCCTCTACTGATTCCGAACCAGTCAGTCGGCAGGGCTGTCAGAGCGCCCGAGTCAGTTACGAACTATGCTGTGGACTTAGTTCGGTTGTTCCAGAGCAATCATTACTTCGTCTTAATAGCTTGTCAGTATGAGTACTGTACATAACCAAAGTCGAGAAGAGGGATAGGTCATATGACTATCCCCTTCTTTTCGTCTTAGGTAACTGCATGACTTCTCTCGAGAAGTCAAGCAACAAAGGGATGGGGATTTGTGACGCTCGATTTTCGTACCGATCTTCGTAGCGCGAAGACTCAGAACCCTTCGGTAACTGACGATTGGTTCGAGTCCTTCACAATACCCTCCCTAATGGACTTCACCGTCCGAACGAAGGCTATGCTGCTTTGTCCTGTGAAGGCATGACGGAGCTGTCTGAAGAAACTCGACACCCAGGATGAGTGTGGACGCCTCTTCATCATTCTCTCGCGTTCCGCAAGAACTTCTCCGTGGCGCAGGTAATGAAGGCAGGCGCCTGGTCCAACCGGACCGCATGCACCTCCTTCTACCTTCGGGATATTGCCCACAGTTCCTTGGATCTTTTTTCCTTGGGAAACCGTGGTGGTTGCTCAACACGTTGTGTAGTTAACCCAGACCCTCGCAGGCTGAACAGCATCAAGTCCTGGTGTGACCGTAAGAATGGATGAGGAATGAGTGTGTGACTGGCTCCTCTTCCCATCTTTTTCTTCCCTCTACCTCTGGGTAGAGGGACACGGTCGTCACCCTGCTGGGTAAGGACGAGATGCAGGTGAGCTACTCAATAGAGCACCATCCTATCCCTTTCAGTAGGGATAGGAGTAAATATCCACCACTTCCTCCAACAAGGGGGAGGAAGTGGATGCCAATTTGAGACAAACCCATCATTTTATGATTGTCTCTTGCAAACAGGAACAAGTTCTTGCTTGCTGGTACGAAGAGATACGCTTGCCTCTCTCTTAGTACTTGGCCCAGAGGTCTGACCATTGATCCTGCGGTGCACACCCCGATCAATCGGACATGAGGTTTGGATTGCCCTCCCGTGCTCTTACGAACCCGGGATGCACTGCTCAGGGTTGGACGAACACCAGTCTGTTCACCAAAAAGACTCAGATTCCTCC
This sequence comes from Macrobrachium nipponense, assembly GCF_015104395.2. Classification (NCBI taxonomy): domain Eukaryota; kingdom Metazoa; phylum Arthropoda; class Malacostraca; order Decapoda; family Palaemonidae; genus Macrobrachium; species Macrobrachium nipponense. The sequence goes on along the minus strand of NC_087210.1, from coordinate 4,258,661 downwards.
CACCAAGAAGTGAGTCTTCCTATTGTTAAAGGACCGAGGGTTTGTATTACGTATCGGAACAAATGACAATTTGTCGAAAATTGCATTTTTCCTAACTATACAAACCTGAGGTCCTTTACATATAGTCCCACCTCATGCCACCCCTCACTCTGCAACTTTTTGCATGGGCCTAAAGCAAAAGTGATTCTTCACCTCTCGGGCGCGCGGGCGCTGCGCGGCATCGGACAAGCAGTTAACTACCGCTCTCCCCCTTGTTCGAAGCTTACGACCGTTCCAGCTGCCGCTAGTTACCTTCCTATTGTTAAAGGACCTCAGGTTTGTATAGTTAGGAAAAATGCAATTTTCGACAAATTGTCACATTAAAAACATTTCACACTGTAATACGACAATAATAATGCATTAGAACATCCATTACCTTAAATAAAATGAAAAAAATCAAAGTAACTTGAAGAAACCCCAATCGCAGAATAAGTGTAAACATTGCGTAGTCATTTGTAGTGCCGTAGTTGAGAAGGATGCGTTCACTCTGACAGTTTTCTATTTACCGGGGTATTGTTCAAAAACATTTATGGTATAACATCTTTCTGGGCTCAGCCGTGTCGCTCCCGTGAAATATGGTACTGCTTTAGCACTATGTCTAGTAAAATATTGCTATAATACCAGAGAACTGCTAAATTGGGACATGTCAGAAGCCTCTGACTCGCTCACCTATATAAAAGGTGTCGGTATAAAAACTGGGGGAGGGGCGAGTGTTAAACACTACCACAGCAACCCCTCCAATTAGCCTTTTCCTCATCAAAAGACCCTAAATACGGGGAGCCGACCCATAGGTCACACCTAGCTACCCCGTTGAAGGCGGCTGTGACGTCATACTTTTCGATAGCCATTCCGTGTTCGCACGTTCGAATATTACTATTTGTTCTTTTTATTTTTGATTTTTCTGGTTACGGATCGTCATCTACCTCTTCACCCAAGTTAAGTACTGGTTCCGCCCTTTTTCAATATTTAGGGAGTGAATTTGCCTATCGTTTTGCCTTTATTTAGGATTTTATTAGGCGTCACTTTTAAATAGGGGGCGGGCGGCAAGTCGCCTTTACGGCTTACTCTTGAATTGTACCGATTTACGCTTGAATTGTACCGACTTCGAGTAGTCTTCCTCTCTGCTTGTAACATGTGATATTTCAGTACATGTATGTATGTGTATGTATGTATATATGTATATATATATATATGTATATATATATATATATATGTATGTATATATTTATTTATTTATTCTTGGGTGGCAGTTTTTAGTCGATCCGATTTCCATTTATGTTTTGTTATTTTCATTATTTTCACGTTTTTCACGGGGGTCTTCTTTCGAGCACGTTTCTTTGTTTCGTGCTTCGCGTTTATCCACCGTCCTATTTCATTCAAGAATTTTCCCTTTTTTCTTTTCGTCAGCTTGCCTTTGTTTCGTTTCTTATCGTTTTGTCAGTAAGCAAGTAGTTTTTCCCCTTTTGCGCCCACTGTTATCGAGTGGCCTTCATTGCGGTTTTATATTTTACGACAGTTTATTTTCATTTCCCCCGTGTTAAAGCATGATTTTATTTTGTCTATGTATATTTTGGATGTTAGGTCGGTTAGCCTACATAGGCTATGCCTGCGTTTTCCTCGTAATCTTTTATTTGCGAGGATACGCTGATCACGTGATCGTACCACCCATCAGCCCTCCTTCCCTCCCCCTCACGTGGGGCCCCAGTAGTTGGGTGCTCTCTCGCCTCGGTTGTCGCTGACAGCCGTTCCCATCAGCAGAGGGGGGGGGGGTGTGTAGAGGGTCCTCCAGGACCTTAGGTTGGGTGGGTGTCGCTTCTCAGCCGACCGCCTCCGGAGTTGTTGATTGCTTTGCGTATTCAGCCTCGGCTTCCGTGGATTTGTTGCGCTCTGCTTCTTTCAGCTTCCGGAGCTTACATCCATCCGCCTAAAACATTCCCTCTCCGCATAAGGCGGATTTAGATTCAGGCCTCTCCGGTAGTCGTTGAGGGCTATGTTTACGGAAGTTTCTCTTCCGTAGGCGGAGATATTATATTTGTTTTTTTTTTTTTTTATTTCTCCCTTTTATTTTATTTCTTTCTTTTTGCCATGGAACTTGCGAGTTCATGTGGCCGTCCCGGGTTACTTCGTGTACCCCCCACTCCGGGTCATACAGCTCCGGGTGGTTTTAATTATTATAGTACCCCGGGACGTAAATATATGAATATATATACATATATGTATTTTTATAATATATTTTTATTTTCTTTTCTTTTTTGCCATGGAACTTGCGAGTTCATGTGGCCGTCCCGGGTTACTTCGTGTACCCCCCCACTCCGGGTCATACAGCTCCGGGTGGTTTTAATTATTATAGTCCCCGGGACGTAAATATATGAATATATATATACATATATATATTTTTTATATATATATTATTTTCATACAATCAACTTACCTGTCAGATATATACATAGCTAAGACTCCGTCGTCCCCGACAGAAATTCAAATTTCGCGGCACACGCTGCAGGTAGGTCAGGTGATCTACCGTCCTGCCCTGGGTGGCAGGATTAGGAACCATTCCTGTTTTCTATCATATTTTTTCTGTCGCTTGGAAATGTAACAACGTTTGCAGTTCCTCCTGACTTGATTTTGGATTTTCATCGCCATCGATCTTCTGGGCTATCTTTGCAGGGAAGTACTGGATCTTTGGTTCGGCATACGCATATTAATTTGTTTTTGATAACTTTGGCTTCGAAAATTTCGAAGAATTGTTTACGTGTAACTACCGAACTTTTGTTCGGTAGACAATCACATAGTTTGCAAGAAGGAAAATTTTAATATTTATTCATAATAACGTGTAGTAAATGTTAGAATTGATTGAGCTAACTTCCTTCTTGACGATGTAAGGAAAGAATAGTTACGCTTCCTTTAGAAGTTTATATAGCTCTCGTACTAACGAGCAGTTAGAGCATTAACATTACTAGTAGTGTATCCTCATCTCCTTCTTACTTCACAGAATCTTCAAATTCATATTGCAATTTGAAGACAAAGGAAGGTAGCTCTAAATACGAGCTATTGAAAGGTAAGAAGTTGATTTTACGTGTAGTGCAGTGGAGGGTGCGTTCTGTTCGGCTCTGTTTCGCTCCCAGGCCTAGACCTCTTCCAAGCTCACATACCCAGAGGAGAAGGAAAGTCGGAAACAAGCCTTACGGAGGTTATGGAGAATCCCCACCGATCAGGTCGTCCCCGCGGCAGGATCTGTAGATCGTCCCAGACTGCCAAGTTCGCCATTGAAAGGCGTCCTAATTAGTAGAGGGTGCGTTCGATTCGGCTCTGTCTCGCTCTCAGGCCTAGACCTCTTCCAAACTCACAAGCCCAGAGGAGAAAGGAAAGTCGAAAGCCTTACGGAGGTTATGGAGAATCCCCACCGATCGGGCGTTCCCTCGGCGGGATCTGTAAAACGTCCCAGACTGCCAGGGATAGCCATTGCAAAGGCAGCCTTTAAAAAGTGCGTCTGTTCTTCCGTTTCTTCATCTTACATCCGAAAAGACGAAGAATGTACATGTTAGAAGTTCGGACGATCTGGCTCGTTCTCTGAATAAGAGAACACTGACTCACTGAGCGAGAGGCTGAGAGCCAGCCAGCAAGCTAGCGCGAGCCACGTTCCAACAGCCAGCAGCGAGCCGCGTTCCAACAGACTAGCGCGAGCCGCGTTCCATCAGACTAGCGCGAGCCTCGTTCATACAGATAAACGCGAGCCGCGTTCCAGCAACGGAGTGAGAGCCGCGTTCCAGAACTTTTTCTTGGCGCAAGGCGCCTTCAAAGAGAAAACAGGCGGCTTAACTAAGGAACCTTATAGGAGAATGGCAATCAGAAGGATACTTCCATTGAACGTTTTCTGGCAAGAGGCTCGTATAACAAGACTAGAGGCGCTCGGATCTATTAGGGCGCACGGGACCTTCCACGCAAGCGGAACGTTCCAGGAGCGAGTCTCCTTTCTAGCCCGTGCGGAACATTCAGGCGCGCGGAACTATCCAGACGCTAGGCGCTAGGCGCAAGGATCCAGACGCCAGGCGTCAGAAGATTTCAAAAATCTTCATTAGAGAGAGAGGTCATCGCGAGACTCCTCTTTGAATTTTTAACTTGAACAACTTTCCCCTGGCAAATGTGCAAGATGTCGCACAGGCGCCCCCCCGGGCCCCCCCCGTTGCTTTTGTCAGAAGGATTCTGATACTAAGAGGAAGCCCCTTTTCATTATTCAGAAGACTCCTTTGTTAGGCAGTTCCTCTCAATGCGGACTCTCTCCTTCATCCATGCTCTTCCTCGTTTTTAGGAGGCAAGAGCTTTGGGCGTTTTTCTTAATAAGATCTCATCGATGTTTGGGTATGATGGCGGATAGAAAATATCTACTTCCTTCCGTAAACCCTAGTGATGAACAGGAATTCTGTCTCTTCCGCGATTTATGAAGAAATCACGAAGATTTAAAGAGTTCCTTGATTAACTTCGTTCCTTAAGGATATATATATATAATATATATATACTTTCTATCGTTCTATTAACGAAAAGAACGAAGATAGTAGAAGGTAGTAGAGTTTCTGCTGTATGAGAATACGATACGGTCAATTCATAAACACATACCGTAGTTACTTCTTTTTCTGTGCAACTCAATTACAAAGTATCCTTCTACGTCTTTCCTAGGAAGGACTACGCTTAAAGGGATTGTTAAGACTACACCTACTTAGCTTCTAGATTTATCGAAGTACATTGTTTCGCTTAAAATATGCTTAATAAGAACTTCCTGAAGTTCGATAATAATTTTATTAAATTCCTTTATTAATTGGAGTAGCTGGCAACTCTGGAAGAGTAAGCGGGGACTGCTTTCGCTGAGAGCCTGAGACCAACGCAGTACGCCTATGCCAGTTACTGTCAGTACCATGTAGGTGTCAGTCATGAGCGGTCGGGCGAATCTCTCTCTCTCCTGCGGGAGGGAATAAACTTTCCGTATCTCTCCCCTACAATCGCGGTCTTAACCTCGGATTGAGGGGATAATTAAGCTAACTAAATAAAATATTGTATGCCTTTTGCTAAGAAGCTTTCAATAAGAGAGTAGTACAACCTTTCAATGCTGTTTACCGTAGGTAACATTATTAAGGATTCTATCGCAGCAGAACATTATATTATTTCTAATGCTCTCAGGCTTACGAAAGCATAGCTTATTAGCGTACCTGCTCATACGAAGATGGATGAGTCGGATGGGAAACATTCTCTTTGGGACAGAACTTGTTTCCCTCCTGAATGGACTATACTACGCATATCCAAAAGTTTTTTGCCTACTAACGACGGAATTTAACATGTGAAAGGATGTCGGGTACCATAAAGGCACAGCTGTTCTGGCACATAACATAAAAAGAATTAGAAGAAAGCGCCAGTCTGGCGCAACGCGCCAGAAGTACCAACCTGGCGCAATGCTCCAGAAGCGCCAGCCTGGCGCAAAATTTGCGCCAGAAGCGCCAGCCTGGCGCAGTGAGCCAAGAGCACCATCCAAGATTTTCTCGTTTTAGCGAGTTTTATTAACCTAGGAGTCCAGTAGACTCTCGACACCAAGCTCGGTAACGGCAAGATTCGTTCCTGATTTCGTTACCCATTTAATCACTTAGGCCATTTCCATTTTTTTTTTTTTTTTTTTTTTTTTTTTTTTTCACGACTCTCATATCGCATAGAGCATCGAGAATCTTTTTTCGCTCCTATTCGCGTTAAACAAAGAGATCCTTCTCGATCGACGATAATAACTGTTAACATGTTTAACATTTATTGGGAAGAGTTGTGAGAAGACGAACAGGCTTCCTATAGACTGCTTCCTTTTCCTACTTCTCCCCCGATTGAAGATGACGTGGGAAAAGCTTCAAGGAAGATTATCTTGCCAGTACAAGAGCAACTGGCCTCTTTGGTGGGAGTGTTAGCGCCTCGTAGGAAGGACGTTGCGCTTCCAATCAAGAAGTCTCGTCCTCTCTCCCCTGCGAAGCGAGAGGCGTCATGCAGACGTGAAGCTTCCAAACATATCGCAGAGGCTTCGGTTTCGAGAGCGAGATCGGGAGAATTTCTTACGGAAGACACGTAACGCCAGAGAGACGTGAGACGTCGTCAAGACATGAATAGTCTTTTAAAGCTGCTTTTAGACGCGAGGCTCCAACCAAAATTTTGGCGCCAGTTAGGACGCCTTTTGAGAGCGAAGCGTCTTCCAGGCGCGAGGCGTCATCCAGACGTCAGCAGCCACACAAACGGGAGGCGTCAGCCAGGACGCTTGGCTGACTAGAAGCGTCATCCAAGCGGGAAGCGTCCATCCATTTATGGAGAAGAAGGCCTGGGCTGTTGGCGCCTTCCAGGGGAACTATTAAAGCTGGGGAAGAGGAAGGAATATCATTCCCTTAGCCCCTCTCCTTTTAGGAGTTTTGTCTCCCTCCAGAGGAAAGACGTACTGAATTTAGCAACGGAGACTCATCTAGACCCCGAGTTAGAAGTAAGCTCGGAGGAGGAGTTTCAAGGAAGAGAAGGACTGTCGAACTATAATGTTTTGACAGCCTTGCTTCTAGAGGAGTATGGAGACGACTTGACTCCTGCCTCTCCTCCTTCTCCGCGCTCTCTTTTCTCGAGTGCAAAGACGAAGAAATCTTCGTTTTTTTCTTAGAATGAAGCCCGCCATTTCGATGAAGAGGGCTCTTCAGTCTTTAGACTCTTGGATGAAGTTGAAGAAGGTGTTAGTTAGAACGGTCTTCTGCATGCCTCCAGCGAGACTAGCTGGTAAAAGAGGCATTTGATATCAGACGGGAGAGAATAGGGGTATTTCTCTTCCGTCTACGTCAGAAGCGGACTTTTCGACCTTAGTTGACGCTTCAGTAGACAAGGTTTGAACTCTGCCCGTATAACTTGGGGCATTTCAGAACTGGACCATCTCCTCAAGGGACTCTTTCATGTATTGGAAGTTTTCAACTTCTAGATTGGTCCCTTGGGGTGATGTCCAAGAAAGCCCATGATTCTGAAGGACTCGAACCAGAAGTCCTTCTGTGTATTTTGTCTTGTATAGACAAAGCGGTTCAGGATGGCTCGGTTGAGATCTCCTCTTTGTTTGGAGCAGGTCTTCTTAAAAAGAGGGGACAGTATATAGTGTCTTTTTAACCAAAGCGGTCTCCCACGCTCAGAGGGCAGCGCTTCTGTACTCGCCTTTGTCTGACTTTTTGTTCCCTTCTCAGTAGTGAAGGACATTTCTCGTTCATTAACTGAGAAGGCGACTCAAGACCTTCTGACACAGTCAGTAAGGAAGAAGAAACCTGCAGACAGCCCCAAGAACACTGTCATTGTCTGATGAGGAGAAAGACCGGGCCTACAACCTGACACAGATGCGCTAGATGCGAACATATAGGACAGATAAGAGTGTCCGATGTGGACATGCCAGACATCCTCGAGACTCTACCGAGCTCGAAGCTCCGGCAAGTGGGGAGGAGGCCACCCAGGCGCGAGGCGCCAGGCAGGAGCGAGCCGGCCAGGCGGCGAGGTACCAGCCAGCGGCGAAGCTCCAGGCAGGCGCAAGGCCGCCACTCCAACCTGCGCCGAGACGCCGCCAGGCGCGAAGCTCCAGGCAGGCGCAGGCGCCAGGCAGGCACAAAGCGCCAACCTGGCGCGAGACGCCAGCCAGCGGCGCGAGGCGCCAGGCAGGCACAAAGCGCCAACCTGGCGCGAGACGCCAGCCAGGCGCGAGGTGCAGCCAGCCGCGAAGCTCCAGGCAGGCGCAAGGCGCCACTCCAACAGGAGCTAGACGCCAGCCAGGCGCAAGGCGCCAGCCAGGCGCGAAGCTCCAGGCAGGTGCGAGGCGCCAGCCAGCACAACAAAGCGCCAGCCAGGCAGGCAGCAAGCCAGGCTCTAGGCGCGAATCTCCAGCTAAGACGCGAAGCGTCATCCAGATGCGAGGCGCCAGTCAAGCGAAAGGTACCAGACAAGCGCTAGGCGCCAACCAAGAGCGAAGCAACCAGCCAGGCGCGAGGTTCCTGCCAGGCTTCAGGCTTCAGTCGGGTGAGATCCATTTCAAGAAAGCCCTGGTCTTCTTTGAAACATGGAGATCTCCTAAGCACTTCATTAGTGACTTGATTCCTTCAAACAGCTGAGAATAAAAGCGCAGGAAGTGCGCGCTTTTGCAAATTCTTGTTCTTTACATAACAATATGTCATATAAGACATATTAGCTGTGTTGTACGGTAGAGGCACTCTGTGTTGACTTCACTTCACACAAAGGATGTCAGTTAACCTACGAGAGATCCTTCTCTTTTGGTTTATACGTTTCTGCGGATACGTTACTGGGATAAGGAGCCGACACTGATCCTTAACTTTGAGTTAAAGTTTTTTAACTTAGTGAAATTATTGGGGTTTTTGAAAGGAGTGTGGGGATAACTCTTTCCAATTTGAGCGCGAACCTCGTGTTAGGATCAGGTTGATCGGGATCGGTGTTGCGCTCCTTCATAAGGTGTATTGTCATATAAGTGGATCAGCACCCATTGACAAAGTCCTTTCAGGCTCTGCCGAGTAAGTGGATAAGACCCCTTCGGCAGACCCACAAGAACTCTTGGCCATAGATCACATATCTCGCTAAAGTTTCTTGAGGTGATGCAGACTACTGGGCAAACACCCACGAAGTCTACCACCTATCAGGTAGGAACCAAGGTTTTATTTATACCTACAACATATGTTGTTTACCTGTCTATTCCCATATTGAGTAAGCTGTCTCTTACCCTACCCCCACCGAAGGGTGCCAAATCAGCTATGTATATATCTGACAGGTAAGTTGATTGTATGAAAATGATATTGTTATGATACAATAAAGTTTCATACATACTTACTGGCAGATATATCGATTAGGGCCCACCCAGCCTCCCCGCAAGGAGACAGGTGGAAGAGAAAAAATATGATAGAAAACAGGAATGGTTCCTAATCCTGCCACCCAGGGCAGGACGGTAGAATCACCTGACCTACCTGCAGCGCTTGTGCCGCGAAATTTTGAATTTCTGTCGGGACGACGGAGTCTTAGCTATGTATATATCTGCCAGGTAAGTATGTATGAAACTTTATTGTATCATAACAATATCATTTTTTACTCGAAATTGACACATTCCTTGCATTACAGACAGAGCAGTCTGTTAAGCATGCTGCACTCTCCACCCTCAAGGTCTGGGTTGGAGGTTTTGGACAGAACGTAGGGGTAGCTAAGCCTTTTTATGCTACCTCAAGATATGGCAGCCTCTCCAGCCGGGAAAGAAAGCTGCCGGATACGTTGACCCAAAAGTCGCAGCACCAATTATCAAATAAATTCAAGATTCAGTTATGGAACAGCAAGAGGCAGAATTGCCAGACCTTGGTTTGGAAGAAGTCTCACTTGAACTAGTGAGGATTTGCCCATTACACTAGATATGGTTACAGGTAACAGTGTTAATGAGGCTAGCCTAGTTGGTCACCGGGGTCTTTCCTCGAGTGACTCTGATTCTTCCTCTCCCTTTACTCCAAATTCCTTCATGGGTTTCACAGGAGGTTTGCCCCCTCCCAGGTCGCATTCCTTCTCTGTGATTCCTAGATTAAAGAGAAAACCTTCGGGTAAAACCTTGCTTAAAAAAGCCTGCAAAGACAACAAAGCCAAGGCCTGGGCAGGTGCCAAAGGGAGGTTTCAATACATAATTGAAACCTAGGATGAGATCCAAGGCCTCAAGGAGAGAAACTCTTCCCATTTGCCCTCAAGTCCATCCCTGCAACGTCTAGAGGTCGGATACCTCATAAGGTACCGTAGGGAGGGCTGGAAGGTTCCCCTTTAGTCGGCAAAGACCTGTTCAACACGAATATTTTAAATCAGGCCAGTAGTCTTGCTAGCTTAGTCAGTTCAGTCGCAGCAAGGTTTGAAAGGGTGTTTTTAAACGTTTACGTGCACAGGACTCCCTGATTGCAGGTCTCAGACAGGAGTCGGCAGTTCCGGCACCTCCTAGTAATTTGGTGCAAGGTCAGAGCATGCCTGACGGGTCCACGTTCCCTCCGTTCCACCCTGGTGATTTTTGGAGGGTAGTGAACTTCGCTCCGTTTGTCAGCGGGATGTTGACTGTAGAAGGTTGTGGTACACATAGACTCGAGGATTTAGAGTTATTTCCCGAAAGGTTATGGCCACCATTTATAGCTTATGTTAGGCTTATGGAGGCAGCTTCGATTAGAAAAGGACAAGGTCTCCAAGGGAGGACTGTTATCCCTTTCTAGCAATCAGGCCTCATCAAGTATAGATATGGAGCCTAGAAGGGGATCTGCTCAAAATACTAAGGTAACAACATGACGGGAACTCCTTACCTTTTACATCAAAGGTATGCAGGATTACCCTTCAGGCAGTGTTACTCGGGAAGAGCCCCAGCTTAGCGAGACAGATTTCCACATCATTGCTACCCCCAAGATAGAGAGAGTTTGTGGGGAAGTTTGCTGGCTACATTCTCGGCAGGCAAGCTTAAGCCAAACTGTGCAATCAACTTGTTTAGTGAGCGCCTCTGTCAGACGCACTGATCCAAGCCGGATTTGATGCTAGGACACGTCTTGCAAGGTCTCTTAACTCTCTAGTTGATTGACGGAGCCGGCGGTTCTGGATTATGCTTCATGAACCGCTGTATAAGGTCATTGCGGAGTAGTTACTTTTAAGCATGCAATGTGCCTCGTACGGCTTTGCGGTTAACTAAAGAGAAATGGCAAGAAGGCATGTTTCTATCCGAGGCTACGATCGCACGAACCCAACAGCTTCTGGCTTCCTCAATCTGGGGTGTTGCAGATCTCTTCCAGCTTCGGCAGTAAACGAGGTTCAGAATGAGGCATCACATTTTAATAACAAGCATCAGATTGCGTTGGGGCATCCCTTTCAAAAGGATATTAAGAGTCTTCTTCCTCCAGTTTTAGGACTAGGAAAAGTCAAAGAAGGTACCAACCTTTCCAAGTTCCGCAACAGCACCCTGTGCTATAAGCTGTACTAATTCAGCAAGTTCACCAACCTTCATCTTCTAAGACTCAGCCTCGGCAACAGCCTCAATTTGTCTCCCTTTCGCCGTCGGCTAGCCAACAGGTTCCCCCTTTCGTCAGAGTGGAGGAACCGGAGCCCAAGGGCGAGCTAGAGGTGTATGGTCAGGAAAGGAAACCCGACCCTCATCATCTCAATGAAGTTCCTCAAATAGGAGGCAGGCTGTATCTCTTTAAACATCGTTGGGAGTTCAGCAGCTGGGCGAAAACATAGTATCTATCTATCAGCATCCAACCCAAGGGTTGATGGATTACCCCAGGGACCTTCTCCAGAAGGGAGCAGTCTCCAGGACAAAGAACTTAAAATTTCAAAGTCGTCTATTCAGTGTCCCAAGAAAGGGACCGACCAAAGGAGGGTGATCTTAGACTTGTCCCGTTTTAAACTTGTACATTCCTTGCGACAAGTTCTAAAGGCTGACCATCTCTCAGGTACGGGCCTTACTTCCCCGTGGGGGCGTCACCCACCTCTATAGGGTGCTTACAGCACGCCTATTATCATGTCCCGACGGCTCAGCACTCCCATCCATTCCTGGGCTTCAAACTAGTAAAACGAAGCTTATTCCTTCAAGGTGATGTGATGGCCCTTTGGGCTGAAATATAGCCCAAAGGGTTTTCACGGAACTGGCGGAGGTAGTGGTGCAGGAGCTAAGGTCTCAGGTTTTATTGGTAGTATGGCGTACCTAAACGACTGGCTAATCTGGGAGATGGTCAAAGACAAGTTTATGAAAAAGCCAACCCCCCATGGATGGGGTCATATCTTTTCCTGGAATATATAGGGTTCAAGATCAACAGGGACCAAGTCCCGATTGCCCCAGAATCCAAGTTCCAGTGGCTAGGTTTCCATTGGGCTTGGATTCACACAACCTTTCCATTCCATCAGGGAAGGGGATGCCAAGGTAACAAGCCAATTCTTAAAATGCAAAAAAGGCTTCGAGAAGGAATCAGGAGACGATCCTAGGCTCGCTCCAATTTGCGTCAGTCGCAGACGTTCTGTTGAAAGCCAAGCTCAAGGACATCAATCGAGTTTGACGTTCAAGGCCAATGCCAAGTATCGCGACAAGTTCGCCGGGTACCTCTGATTCCCAAGGAACGTCTACGTCCATGGGCAATAGCCGAAAACCTAGCCAAAGAGTTACAGTTGCCAGTTCCCTCCCCCGTCCCTACTGATGCATACAGTCGCATCACTATCAGGTTGGGGAGGTTATTCACAGCACGACAAGGTTCAGGGAACTTGGTCACCTCAGTTCCAAAAGCTTACATCAACATCCTGGAAGCTATGGCAGTGTTTCTGACCTTAAAGAAGCTCCGTCCTCCGGAGGAGACTCATATCAGATTGGCTCTCGACAGTGCAGTAGTGATACATGGTATAAACAGAGGTGGTCCAAGTCAGTCATGTGAACCACAGGGTGATAGCAATTTTTTCTCTAACTGACAAGAACACCTGGCATCTATCGGCTACCCATCTGGCAGGAGTCCACAATGTAGTAGCAGACGCATTGTCCCGGTCAGTCCCCCTGGAGCCAGAATGGTCACTGGACCAGGAATCCTTCGAGCGGGTTTTGTTTGTAGGAAGAGTACCGGGTCTGAAAGTAGATATGTTCGCTACAGGGGCAAACCACAAGCTGCCTTGTTACGTAGCCCAAAGTATGGACCCTCTAGCATACGCTACGGACGCCCTGAGTATAGATTGGAACCAGTGGAGGGAGGTTTATTTATTCCCTCCAGTGGCAACCCTTCTCCTGAAGGTGTTGCCACAAGTTGAAAATCCATGCAAAAGGTCAGGTTGGCTCTCATAGCTCCTTACTGGCCCAAGAACAATTGGTTTCTCCTTCTCCTAGAACTAGGTCTTCATCCTCACCCTCTCCCGGGCTTGAGGCTGATGCAACAAGTTCAATCGGTGACTGTGTCTGATTCCTCAGGTCTTCACAAAACCCTATCTTTATGGATTTCATGAAGTTTGCAGGTAGGAGGGTAGGGGACATTGATCCACAGAAGATTTCTGTTCTTGGAGTCAGACAAAAGAGAATCTACACTTCGCCAGTTATGATTCAGCAGTTAAACAATTGCCTACATTTCTCAGGAAATCAATGTCAAAGTAATGACAATGAACGTGACTATAACATTCTTCAGGCCTTTATTCGAACAAGGCTTGCAGTTGCCACAATAAAAACCAACCACTAAGTTAGCTCCGAAAAAAAATTTTCTTCTCGGGTTTGGTATAAATCTAAACTGAGTCTTATTTCACCTCAATCCCAAGGGCTTGTGCATGCCTGCGGCCCATTCAAAGGCTGTCGTCAGTGTCATGGTTTCTTAACGATGGTCTCAGGTTAGACTCTAAAACAGACAACTTCAAATGTGATTGCCAAACCCTTTTGCGTAAGGCACTGTTTTTATTAAGTCTGGCTTCAGGTGCCAGAACATCGGAGAATGTCATCTTTATCTAGTGGCCAAGGCATATAGAATTCCTTCCCTCGGGTTACGTGTTGCTTTCACCAAATAATTATTTTATGGCTAAGAATGAGAACCCTTTGGTAAGGCGATCCCCCTGGAAGGTTGTTCCGCTTCCGCAACATCCATCTTTATGTACTGTTAAAACCCCTAAGGACTATTTATCTAGCACATCTACCTTTTCCGAAGGCCCCCCCCCCCTCCTTTTCATGTGGGGGCGGTGGTGGTACCATATCCCTAAAGGGCATTACGCAGCAATTTTTGTATTTTACCAAGGAAGTCAGCCCAGGGTCCTTTCCCAAAGCGCGTGCTATTCGGGCTATAACAACTTCTGTAAATTTCTTCAAATATATGAACTTTGATGATCTGAAGAAAATATACTGGTCGGCAGTCGCACTGGGTTTTCCAAAGCTTTACCTTAAGTCCTTGGAGGATCTTAAATATCAGGCAATAGCTGTAGGAGGTCAGTGTCCTCCTTGCAACATCAATATAGTACTGTCCCTTGTGTCATATGAATATTTTCATTATGCCAGTTTTATTAACATCCTACCTATCGCAGCAAATCTCTTTGCTATTTCACTTGGTCTATGGTGTTAGTTTATACAATTTAATATTCTGTTTCATTTCAGAGTGATGTAGCTTGGTGTTTCTCTGGTACAATTTCACGGGAGCGACACGGCTGAGCCCAGAAAAGGGATTTTTTGACGTAGGAAAAATCTATTTCTGGGCGAGGAAGCCGTGTCGCCCAGTGAAATCCCCCCCCTGTTTTTTTTTCCCCGCCCCTCCCCTTGCAGTGCACCAAGCTTCATTGCTATCGATAAGTATGACGTCACAGCCGCCTTCACGGGGTAGCTAGGTGTGACCTATGGGTCGGCTCCCCGTATTTAGGGTCTTTTGATGAGGAAAAGGCTAATTGGAGGGGTTGCTGTGGTAGTGTTTTAACACTCGCCCCAAGTTTTATACCGACACCTTTTATATAGGTGAGCGAGTCAGAGGCTTCTGACATGTCCATTTAGCAGTTTCTCTGGTATTATAGCAATATTTTACTAGAAATAGTGCTAAAGCAGACATATTTCACTGGGCGACACGGCTTCCTCGCCCAGAAATAGATTTTTCCTACGTCAAAATCCCTTTTATCTATCACATAAAATAAAATAAAAAAACAAATTCTATTTAATGGTAAATATGTATTTAAAATCCTTCAAAATTACTTGAGTCATCGTCACTTGAAGTAAACAATTCATCAAACATTAACTTGAGTGGTAGTTTGTACATACATATATACGTAGGCTGTTATGCAACGTTAGTTAGCGCTTTATTTGTTTACATTACTACACTCGAGTAACGTATCTCTCGTTTTGTCATTTCTAATAATCTTTTATATGTTACACAGATTTGTTAATATACCGAATATATTTCCTGTATTTCATATGCTAAGTAGAGCAACATATGTACCGTAATAACATTCAGGTTATTTTATATGATACGTTTTACCCTGCTGCTTATATTGAGCGTCTGGTTGGCCTCGAACATTTTAATAGGTCGAACTAATGATAACCCGATATTAGTTAAAATCATAAAAGTTTACTCAGAATAGGGGGGTCGACTTATCTTCCGGTCGACTTATACGCCGAAATATACGGTACTTGCAGTATGCTGTAAAACAGTACGTATAAGGTAATGGTATTACAACATTTACATAGAAACAAGGGAAAGATGTTGCAGCATTTCATGTATTTTTTTTGTGGCAAAATCAGAAGTACATGTATTAAAAAAAAATTTGCTTAATTCTTGGAAAATAATTATTACTATTTTGTAGTAAAAAGTATTTTATTGAAAGCTTGTTGATTGTGAACTATATTGGTATGAGTGGTGTAAGATGATACACTAAAAATATAGAATTTTAAGATGTGTTAAATGGTCAGTGAAAACTATCCTAAAACTTTTTCAGTGTTCCTGTGATGTTGTTAAGATTGTTTTTTCAGCATTGACTTGGTACAGTCACAAATTCGTATTGCTGAAGGTATGACCCTACCAGAATTAGGAATGACTCAGGCTAACATCACAGCTCAAGGATGCGCTATCCAGTGTCGTGTTACAACGGAGGATCCTGCTAAGGGATTCCAGCCAGATACTGGTAGATTAGAGGTTAGAAATATTTTTAAACCTTCTTTGTAGTAATAAATGTACGTAGTGTACTCGGCCGTCAATATTTTAGAACTTTAATCCAAAGTAGTGCAAACAATATACTGAGTTTTTAAAATATGAAAATATTTTTTTCATATGAACCAGTCAATTATATGTATGCCCACATTTACAGTCACAAATGCCCCCACACAGAAGTTTGTGTGACAAGCAGTAGTAGCATGGTAATTTAGTGATGCATGTGCCCATAGCTCAAAACCTTTTATAGATCCTTATGTGATCATACCTGCCTATTAAGGGATAAGTCAGGGAAGAGAAGCGTGACGTTTACTCACTCCCATTGTTGCATTTGTCTGGCATTGTACTATATAGGTTGCTGCAGTTTGATCTGCTGTAGAGATTGCAGGTAAATGTAAGGGATAAAAGTTTGGCTATAAGCAGTGCTGGTATTTGAGGCCAAAGGGCTAACATGACTCTGGTCTGAGCAGGAGATATCTGGTTCTGGCAGGCACATTGGAGATGTGGTCCTTTATCAGCCATAATTAAGCATCACTGTGCAACTGGGACCTTTTATGCTCACTTTGAATATGCCTTGTATCAATTGCAACAGCAGGAACAGATAGTATTTTAGGGCAAACAAATGGTCTCTTTCAATATATTGGTTATACAGGTATTACAAGGCCAACCTAATAGGTCAAAACATCTTCCCTGGCACTTATTACCACACTAGGGTAATCACTGACAATAATAAAGTTAATAGTACAGCACCATCAACATTTTCAACAAATTATGATTTATGTGCAGTTTAATTCCTCAGTATGGAATAAGCAATTAAAAGATGAAGAGTTCAATGAGGAAAATGAGAATAAGGATATAAAAATATGCTTAATAAAGGCAAAACAGCAAGGCTTGATTAACCCTCTTACGCCGAAGTGGTAAAAAAAAAAATTGTCTCCCGTGTGCCGGAGGTGTTTCAGAGTGAGTGCGGAAGCGGAAAAAATATTTTTTTCAAAAAATCACAGCGTGCTTAGTTTTCAAGATTAAGAGTTCATTTTTGGCTCCTTTTTTTGTCATTGGCTGAAAGTTTAGTATGCTAAAACCATCAGAAATGAAAAAAATTTATCATTATATCATATATAAATAATGTGATATATGATAGCGCAAAAACGAAATTTCATATATAATTGTATTCAAATCGCGCTGTGCGCAAAACGGTTAAAGGTAACAAGTTACTTTTTTTCGTTGTAATGTACACTAAATAGCAATTATTTTGGTATATAACACATTGTAAAATGATAAAAGCAACACAGAGAAAATATTATCACAAAATAATGCATGAATTCGTAACGCGCGGACGTAACAGATAAAGTTTTTTCAAAATATTCACCATAAATCTAAATATTTCTCAGAGACTTCCAATTTCTTTCAAAATGAAGACAAATGATTGAATATTACTATACTGTAAGAGTATTAGCTTACAATTGCAGTTTTCGACCATATCTGACGAGTTAAAGTTGACTGAATGTCGAATTTTTTTATATATATTTTTTATATGCAATTATTTTGGAAATAAGAAAAGCTGCAACCTTCAAATCTTTTTCCTTTTATTCTACATGAAATTGCGCACATTTACATATATAAAACTCTATGAAATGCCTAATATGAAACTGAGCAAATATTCCGAGAATGGTACGTACGCATTTCGGAGATTTGTGGCGGAGAATTCGCGCGCGGAGGGAAGGAAAGATTTTCTTTTAAATTCACCATAAATCTAAATATTTTGCTAGAGACTTCGAATTTGTTTCAAGATGAAGATAAATGACTGAATATTACTAGAATGTAAGAGTTTTAGCTTACAATTGCGTTTTTCGACCATTTCGGTAGAGTCAAAGTTGACCGAACGTGGTTTGTTTTCTATTTATCGTGATTTATATGCAAATATTTCAAAAATGAGAAAAGCTACAACCTACAATTATTTTTTTTTGTATTCTACATGAAATTGCGCACATTTTCATATATAAAACTTTATGTAACGGCTAATTTAAAATGGTGCAAACATTACCACAATCGCACGTATGATTTTTTCGGAAGTGTTACCGCGCTGACGTAAAGAAAATGTTATTTTTTTCATAAATTCACCATAAATGGAAATATTGTGCTTGAGACTTCCAATTTGCTGCAAAATGAAGGTAAATGCATGAATATTACTAGAATATAAGCAATTTAGCTTACAATTGCGTTTTTCGACCATTTCGGTAGTCAAAGTTGACCGAAGGTTGAAATTTTGGCAATTATTGTTATTTATATGAAAATATCTCAAAACTGATAAAAGATACTAAACCAACCATAGGTTGTTTTAGTTTTTAGTTTATTGTGCATGAAAGGTGCGGCACAATTTCCAATATAAAATAAAACTTTTATGTAAACGGGTTAATTTTAAAAGAATGGTTGCAATGCAAACATTACCAACAATCGCATGTATGATTTTTTTCGGAAGAGTTACCGCGCGGACGTAAGGAAAAAGTTTTTTCATAAATTCACCATAAATCGAAATATTGTGCTAGAGACTTCCAATTAGTTGCAAAATTAAGGTAAATGATTGAATATTACTAAAATATAAGAGTTTTAGCTTACAATTGCGTTTGTTCCGACACGAGATACAAACCTTTCGGTCCTTTTACAATAGGAAGGTTACTAGCGGCAGCTGGATAGGTCGTAAGCTTTCGAACAAGGGGTTCGGTAGTTAACTGCTTGTCCGACAGGCGCGCGCGACTGGGAGATAAACAACCACTTTTGCTTTCGGCCTGCTGGCGTGTAGACGTGTATATCATCGCTCTCTGCCCGCTTCATCGTCGTTGCTTTCGCATGGTTGTGTTTTTCTTTTTCTATTTATCTAGTGAAACTGAATTGTAAGTACAATCATTTCATCTTTATTTCCATTGAATTCAATTGTGAATTAAAGGATCTTGGTTTCACCACGCACTCCGATTACCCGAGTGCCGGGACTGAAGGGTGTAAGTGCGGGAATTCATATTTCCCAGAAATGATCCTCGTATTGTGTATGCTCGGTGCCGAGGGCGGGAGAGCGCTCGCTCCGAGCCTTATATTTTGGTTGGAAATGTGTAGATGAAAATCGTAAGTAAGTACCCTTTTCATTTATTTTTTTTTTTGACCTGTGTGCTCGTTGGCGAGCGAATGCGCTCAGCACGAAAACTTATTCTGTATGGAAGTGGAATCGCAAGTACAGTATTCTTTTTCATTTTCATATATTTAATTTGATTGTATCAATACTCATTTTGGATCAGTTTCCGCTCTTACCTGGAAATTGATCCTTTCCCCTTTTTATTTGAATGAAAGTGAATCGCAAGTGCAGTATTCTTTTTCATTTTCATATTTTATTGGGATTGCATTATTTACTTGGATCAATGTTTCCGCTCTTACCCGGGAATTGATCCTTCCCCCTTTTTATTTTGTATGAAGTGAAATTGCAAGCGCAGTATTCTTTTTCATTTTCATATATATTTTGATTGCATCAATTCATCATGGATCAAGGTTTCCGTTCATAATCGGGAATGGATCCTTTTCCCCTTGCGCTCGGTACCGAGGGCGCAAATGCGCTCGATCCGAGCCCTTATTCATTGTGAAGTGAAATCGTAATGCAAGATTCTTTGTCATTTTATTCCTTTTATTATTGATTGCATCAATATTTATTTTGGTTCAAGTTCCGCTGAGTCAGGGAATTGATCCTTATGCCCTTGCATTCGGTGCCGAGGGCACGATTGCTCTCGGGCTCTTTATTATTGTTGTTTTGGGTACATGGGTGCTATGCGGGGGTGGGGAACGAGAACACCCCCCCCCCCCCCTCCGTTCAGCTCCCACAGATGGCCCTTCCCCTTCGGGGGGGGTGGTTATCTGGGTCCTCCTCGCCCGAGCCGTCGAGCGCGGGGGAGGGCGCTCGGTGCCCCGATGTACAATTGTATTCGGGGTCTTCCGCTCGTTCGGTGTGGGGCTCGCCCCCCCGCGCGAGGGGACTTCCCCCCCCCCGCTAATCACTATTACTGTTATTTCCGCTGGTGCTACTGCCACGAGGGTGGACCTTGGTGAGGTATGGGCGTCCGTCGATCTGCAGGGCGTGCCTAGTGTCCAGGGGCTGCTGTTCTATGTCTGGGCCTGCTGCGGTCACCCATGGAGCGGTGACCATGACAACGATTTCAACTACAGGTGACGCAGTCTCTCCTCACCTGTTGTACTCGCCTCACGTGGTAACAGTCTTGCCTACAGCCGCTGTGAAGTGCCGTTCGCTGTACCGAGAGGGGGGCGTGCCGCCGCCGCTCGTGGTTGCCGCGCTGCCGCGACCACACTCCCACTGCCCTAGAGCTCGCCCCTGGACCTGCCGCCGGTACCAGGATGTTGCTGGCTGCTGCTCCACCTCTTGTGTTACCGGTGCTGCCTGCCGTACCTGCCGATTCTGTGCTGACAGTCCCTTCAGTTGCTGTGCTAGCTGTCCCTGCCGTTGCTGTGCTAGCTGTCCCTGCGTTGCTGGCTGGTGTCCCTGCCGATGCTGTGCTGGCTGTGCCTGCTGTTCCTGAGATGCCCATACCTGCTGACGTCGTCCCTGTTCATGGTGGTACTGCCCCAGACTTTGGTCTGTCTGTACAGGTGCGTCCGGGCCCTGTGGCTTCGGCTACAGCAGCCCCGGCTCCGCCCTGGATGGCAGATCTTACGTCTGTCCTGAGGAAGCTGACGAAGAAGAGGAGGAAGGTGTCGTCGTTGTCGTCTTCATCTTCTTCATCGTCGTCGGCTGCCGCCTCTTCCCCTTTGACTTCTAAGGCTTCACAGCCGAGGAAGAAGAAGGTTGCCTCCTCCCTCCTAAGAAGTCTCCCTCGGGAGCTTCTCGGGACCCATCTCACCTCGGTGGGACGGGAGGGTTCCTTCCGCTGGTCCTCCTGCTCCTTCGGGAGCGGGGCCCGTCTCTTCTTCCGCAAGGAAGAAGACTACGGGGACCAGAGGGGTACCGGCTAACACCGGTACTTCCTCGCCTGGTGTCAGGGGCTCTGCCACTACACCAGGTTCCGTCTCGGCCTCTCGTCTGCGAGAGATACCGAGTGTACCGTCACCTACCAGTGACCGTGCAGCCAAGAATCAGGCGCCAGAGCTCGCTCGGCGCCAGGTTCACGGCACGGAGCGGAAGGCTGGTGAGAGCCGCTCAGGCGCCTCCCACTAGGCCAGCTCTCGCTCTCACGGCGATCAGCTGGCTACCCGGGCTAATGTGACGGTCTCTGACCGGCCACGTGCCGAGGTTGGGAAGAGGTCCTCCCGATCGCCGGTGCCAGCCGTCAGTGTGACACTCCGTGAGGACTGGCACCGGTCTCACCGTGACAGTGGTCTTTGCAGGTAGCCCGACCGTCGCTCCCATAGGGAACGTGCGGGTACGGTAACCAGCAGCAGTTCCCCTGACACACGAGATCGGGGTCACTGTTCTCGGTCCAGCCGTTCTCCCCAGGGAAACGACTCGACTAGGCCTGCAGCTCGATCCCCACCACGGGTTGGCGATCGCCTGCAGCCCTCCAAGCCCGCTGGTTCAGCCAGCGAGCGAAGGGGAGCGTCAGGTCTTCCTCTCCCGTGCCTTCAACTTCCTCGGTTTACACCGGGAAGAGCGAGGCACAGCGCAGTGATCGTGCGGGGCGCGCCCCGCACGATCCCGTCACGACGCCGTATGTACCAGGCACGATCTTCGGACCGACCAGGACGTACACGCAAGTGGCAGGAGGAGACCGAGAGGGCTGTCGCTGTTCCCCCTCCTTAAGGGGGAGGTTCTCGGAATATGCTCTTGTTCGAAAGGCTTAATGGTCCTACTCTGCAAGATGCTGTGACTTCCGAGATCCAGAGGAACTTTGCCGAGGTTATGGCGCTGATTCGTCAGCACAACGACCTCTGGGAAGGATCGCCGCTCCCACCAGCAGAGCCCACGTCTCGGCTCGAGTCGTTTTGGGGCCCGAGAGGGAACACAAACCGACGGTGGGTCTGCCGCGATCGGAGCTTGCCGACTGAGTTGAACCAGGTAGTCTCTCGTCTCCGGACAAGAAGGCTCTCTCAGTTCTGGCCGGTCGAACAAGCTACTTCCACCTCCTCTACTGCGACAGCGGCGTTTCTACGTGTCTTCGGACACCATATTTGAATACCCCTTCGGTCCTCCTGAGAGGTTTCGACCTCGACGAGGACTGAAATGAGTCGGAGGACGGTATCGGCTCTCTCCTGTCAGGTGTAGATCAGCCCCACCCAGACAACGTTCACAGTGGCGGCAGACCCTTACCTACAGTATGAGTTCGTAACCCTCCTCGGGAAAACGTTTTCTCCTGACGATACGTTTTCCCTGTTCTTCTCCAACTGCTAGTTCTGCTGGGAAGGCGAGCGAGTATCCAGTTCCTCCCCCATTCCCTCTCTCCTTACGGCTACGAGGGAAAGGGGATGGATCCTACAGAGATTTCTCTGTAAGATCCCACGTTAGGGACTGCGCTACCGGGGGGACCTTCGGGTCCTACCTGACGTAAGCCCCAGTCGTTGAGGAGGGATCCTGCCCCTTTCTCGATTTCTACGGGAATCGAGAGGACCACCGGCCAATATCGTTTGACGAATTCGGTGGGGGTATCGCAGAGTGCTTAGAATTCTACGGAATTTCTAGCGCACTCAGAGTGTTCGAGTTTTTTACGATCTCTAAACACTTAGGCGAGACCACGGTCCAAAGTGAGCGAGACGAAAATCCCCGATAATTGTTACACGATAATCGGGAACCTCGCCTATGCTCGAATTCCTGTAATTTCTAGCATTTGGAAGAAGACTGCTGCTGAAAGAAGAGTATCTCACAGTAG
Organism: Macrobrachium nipponense; assembly: GCF_015104395.2. Lineage (NCBI taxonomy): Eukaryota > Metazoa > Arthropoda > Malacostraca > Decapoda > Palaemonidae > Macrobrachium > Macrobrachium nipponense. Next base: position 4,236,112 of record NC_087210.1, on the reverse strand, counting down.
GCGACCAACCTGGAATAGAGAAGAGCGGACGGGAACCTCCAGTTTGGCTTGAACTATCATCTTCGGTATTCTGTTCACCATTGAAGCTTTCCTTTGGGAAAGACTTTTCCTTCACTCTCTTGACTAGAGAACGAAGGCGGTCGATCTCCAATCCTTATTCTCGTTCCTCGAGGGGAAAAGAATTTAGGATGGAGGTCGTTGTACAGAACCTACAAATATACTACGTATATTACCCTCGCGACATGATTCTATTAACAGTTGAATTGTCCGGGGGGGTAGGCGCATACCGTAGTTAACTCTACGGATTGTGACCGAGACGAATTGTATCTTAATTGAACTGCAACTCGGGGTTGCCTGCAACCTCCCAGCAGTTATCAGTTTCGATTTTAGATAGGGTACTTGGTATTGTCACGACAACACCAATCAGCTTTTGTATTTACCGAAATCCGTTTCGTTTAAATATAATTGCTCGAGCGTATTCTTTATGCTCGATGGTTCTAGCCGAACGCATTCCTTCGTGGAAGGGATTACCTGGCAACTCAGGATGACGAGTCACCAAGACCTACTGCGTATTGAACTGCCTGATAGCAGCTCAGTATCAGCTGGGTCTCCGAGATGCACGGTCGGTTACGTCTCTCTTTCCCCTGGTTTGATTGACTACCGAACCGTATCTCTGCCCAGCAATCATGGACTTAGGTCTCTGATTAACAGGGATTCTCGCAATAATGAAGGACCATCTACTGCTGTGACGCTCGATTTCATCGCCTTCGACATTGCGAGAATTTTCAACAGAGATATCTCTTGGACTCTTTCATCTTTCTGTTTACCGCACGGTAATATAAGTCTGTACTAGTCTCCCGCTGCATCACACCGCGATAATGCGAATGATTTTTGCAGACATCTGAGTTTGTCTTCAAAATATCTCGTATTCGTAGGTGTGCAATTGTTCATTGTTCACCCCGAATTAACAGATGTGTCAGAAGACATCGCCTACTCTCCGACCTGACAGCTCTACTTCCAAATGTTCCGCCCATGAGAAGCAGTTCTTCAGGCAGTAATTTCCTGTGTCTTCATTACTGAAAAGCGCTCCGCTTTCATTGCAACTATGATCCTCACCGGACAGCAATGAAATAGCGGTTAGCGTTCTCAGTCTTTGTAGCACAGGTTCAGAATCTTGAGAATTCTTCTCTCGATTCAGCTGTGAAGACGTAGGTTGCATTTTCTGTACACCTTCGTCTTCAACGACACAGTGTTGTTTCTCCTTAGCTGAGAGTCAACTATATTATGAGATATCTTGCCATCAAGGACCTCGGTCTCTAGAAGGCAATTGACTTTCGCCTGTTGGGCACATGCCTTAAGAGAATCATCACCTCGCCGTCTGGCATCGGTGACGAACAAATTAATTTGTTTAGTCTCTTGGCATAACCCTTTTAAGGCGAAGGTCACATGACTTGCTCAGATGCTTGGACAACTTGCCTCCTACCGAACGCAGTCAGTCGGCAGCTGTCAGAGCGCCCAAGTCAGTTACGAACTTCGCTGTGGACTTAGTTCGGTTGTTCCATAACAGTCTTTTCTTCGTCTTAACGGCTTGTCCCAGTACTCATACCATCGACACCCACCATGGAGTGTCGGTGTCCTATCCACTACCGAGAAGAACAACTTCACTGCATGGGGATAGGAGAATGCGAGACACTTCGCTGCAGACGGATAGACCAGTATGGGTACAGGACATCACCGAAGTCGAGAAGAGGGATAGGTCATGCGACCATTCCCTTCTTTTCCTCTGAGGTAACTGCATGACTTTTCCTGTGAAGTCAAGCATCCAGGTGATGGGGATCCGTGACGCTCGATTTCGTACCGAACTTCGTAGCGAAGACACAGAACCCTTCGGTCCCTGACGATCGGTTAGAGTCCTTCACAATCCCCTCCCTAATGGACTTCACCGCCTTCGATGCGAAGGAGATGCTGCTTTGTCCTGTGAAAGCGCGACGGCGCTTTCTGAAGAAACTCGACATTCCAGGCTGAGTGTTGAAGCTTCTTCGTCAGCACCAAGATGACCTAGAAGTAGAACACTCCCTCGAGTTCTGCAAGAACTTCTCCGTGGCGCAGGTACTGAAGGCAGGGGTCTGGTACAACCAGACCACTGGCACCTCCTTCTACCTTTGGGATATTGCCCACAGGTCCTTGGATCGTTTTCCTTGGAACCCGTGGTGGCTGCTCAACACGTTGTGTAGCTAACCCAGACCCTAGCAGGCTGAACAGCATCAAGTCCTGGTGTGACTGTAAGAATAGATAAGTGAATGAGAGATTGACTGGCTTCTCTTCCTATCTTTTTCTCCCCCTCTACCTGTGGGTAGAGGGATACGGTCATCACCTTGCTGGATAAGGACGAGATGCAGGTGAGCTACTCGACAGAGCCCCATCCTATCCCTTTCACTAGGGATGGGAGCGAATATCCACCACTTCCTCCTACAAGGGGGGGGAAGTGGATGCCAACAAGAGACAAAACCATAACTTTATGTTGCCTCTTGCAAATAGGAACTTGTTCTTGCTTGCTGGTACGAAGAGATACGCTTGCCTCTCTCTTAGTACTTGGTCCAGAGGTCTGACCATTGATCCTGCGGTGCACGCCCCGATCAATCGGACAGAGGCTTGGATCCCTCCCTCGCTCTTACGACCAGGGAGGCATTCCAAGGTTGGGCGAACACCAGTCTGTTCACAAAAGACTCAGATTCCTCCCACCAAGAAGTGAGTCTTCCTATTGTAAAAGGACCGAAAGGTTTGTATCTCGTGTCGGAACAAATGACAATTTGTCCAAAATTGCATTTTTCCTAACTATACAAACCTGAGGTCCTTTTACAATAGGAAGGTTACTAGCGGCAGCTGGATAGGTCGTAAGCTTTCGAACAAGGGGTTCGGTAGTTAACTGCTTGTCCGACAGGCGCGCGCGCGCGACTGGGAGGTAAACAATCACTTTTGCTTTAGGCCCAAGCAAAAACTGCAGAGTGAGGGGTGGCATGAGGTGGGGCTATGTGTAAAAGGACCTCAGGTTTGTATAGTTAGGAAAAATGCAATTTTGGACAAATTGTCATTTTTCGACCATTTCGGTAGAGTCAAAGTTGACCAAAGGTTGAAATTTTGGCAATTATCGTTATTTATATGAAAATATCTCAAAACTGATAAAAGCTACAATCATGAGTATTTTATTGTTGTATTTTACATAAAAATGCGCACATTTTCATATATAATACTTCATGTAACGGCTAATTTACAATGGTACAAAAATTATGTCAAAGTGACGAAATAATTTCCGAGATGTGTCACAGATACTTTTTAGTGCGGCAAGAAAGAAATTCGCGCTTGCGCGCCTGCGTAACGATTGTAAACAAAACAACACCTTGATCCGTGAACTCCCAGCATCCCCCAAGGCACGTGATTCAAAAGTTTTAGGCTGGTAGGCCTATAAGTATTTTTCCGCGAATTTTAAAAAAAAACTTTTGTAAGTCAACGTAAAATACGTCCAGTCGGCACACGGGAGACAAAAAATGTCGACGTAAAATACGTCCAGTCGGCGTAAGAAGGTTAACTCAAACTGTAAGGCAAATATATTTAAATTATAAAATTTTGCACAGCAAACTCACTATTTATGGAACATAAACCTAAATACTACTACCTTACATTTCAACACCACTCCTTTGTGAGAAGTCAGTGGGCAATATAGTTGAACAAAACTAACCATCCTAAATTTAACCACTTAAGATATGAAAAAAATAAAATGTCCCAGTCTTAAACAGAAACCGTAAAGGCTCTTAGCCAAAAGATAAAGCTAAATGTCACATTCCCCTGTTGCTAACAACTGAAAAGTGATTGGTGCTACTATATCAGCACAATTTCTGTCACTTAAAGTAATGTTAGAAAAAAGCTCAAGTGATGAGTGAAATTGAGTAGGGAGACAATCTATAAGCAAGTCACCAATGAGTCGAGGGAACTAGGAACTCGCACATACAAAGAATAAGACGGTTGACAGCTGAGATCTGGTAAATCTTCCTGCACATACTTACAACTCGGATGGTGTAGTGCTGACATTCTTCTTTCTCAGGAGTAGCTTTTTGTTTGAGGATATATTTTGTGACAATTAAAATGGTTGCTGTTAGTTTGATTAACATGTAAACAATCATAAGTTTGCCACTTGGTAGTCCTTTATACTGCTGATGATTTTTTACGGTTACTTTATTAGTGGAGGGAAAACTGTAATATAATATAGATTGATTTATTAGTAAAAGGTCCCATAATGAACATAGGAAAAGCTTTTGTTTGTTCTCTTTAGTCTTAATCACCATCCAATTTATTCTTGGTTGCTTTGTTAGAAACTTTAATGATAGTGCTACAGTTTATAATAAGTGAATGATGATATATTAAGAAAGCAAGTTTTTGCCAATTATATCAGTATTTATTATATTATTATGTTGTCTACATATTGAGGATGACCTTTGTCAAATGCACAAGTATATTTACCAGTAATTTTTTGCCACAGTAAGTAGGTTTCATAAGTTTTAATTGTTTATTAAGTAGCCACCATTATTTCAGTAATACTTTTGCCTGTTACTATAGGCAATTTCATCAGATTTCAAGTTATAGAATAAGAACTAGAGTTATTGTCAACCTGAAAGAATACAAATTTATCAAACTTTTACAGGTACATACTTAATAATTCTATTGAAATGTCAGTAGTATATAAAAAATATGTATGTGAAAACTAAGGTGAAAAACACATTAGAAGAAAATCTTGTCAAACCATAATAATAATCTTGACTTATTTGCATATACATACCTAATGAAAACCAGAAAAAGAGCAAAATACTGCCAAGTAGTGTACATTCTTGAGTGTATTTACAGTTATGTAGTACGTTAATTAATTTTCTTGAAATATCACAACACAAAAATGAGGCTACAATTTTCTTTACTAGGTTTTCCGCAGTGGAGAAGGTATGGGTATCCGTCTTGACAGCGCTTCAGCCTATGCAGGAGCAATTGTTTCCCCTCATTATGATTCCCTTCTAGTCAAGGTTATCTCCCGAGCATCTGATTTACATGCCTCAGCTGCTAAGATGAACAGATCTCTTCGAGAATTCAGAATTCGTGGTGTTAAGGTAAGTGGCATAGTTACACACACACTTTGTTTGTTTGCAATTTACAAGATTTCAAATGCATATAGTACTTACATAGTTCTTGATAGTTTCTTGCTATTTTTACTTGTATAGCAGGCTATGGAATAATTAATGTTTTGTATATTTAAAAGTAATATTTAATTATTAAAGATTTTTATATTTGTGGAATAATTTTATTCATATATTGAAATCAAAGTTGTAAGGACAAGTAATATGTATTAAACAGTTCTTGAATTGAAATTGATGATGATTCCGTGAAGCGACTTGATACATAACACAGGCAGTCACCAGTTATTGGCGATTCAGTTTTTAGATGAGGGCGATCCAGGTTTTAGATGAGCGCCATAAGATCAGTGATTTATGGCACCATAACAGGCCGAGTTCCGGTTATCGGTGTCATAACATACCTTACAGAGGCGTCATAATGGTGCCTATGGTGCCATAAGCCCCATAATGGTGCTATAAATCGCCAAGTTTTGGTTAATGACGGTTTTTGCTTATTGGCACCCCCTCTGGAACGGAACCCCAGCAGATAACTGGGGACTGCGTGTATTATCCTCTTCTTTGGCTTCCTTCAATTATATCTTATAGTATTTGTTATGCTGTTTCATTGGGTTTTGCATTTTCTTCTCACTGAGTTTGTGAAAAGAGATGAAAAGGGCCATCAGAAATAACAAGAAATTTGCTAAAAGTAGCTGGAAAACAGTCTGAGATAACTTTCAGATTCTGAATAGTGTAAATGAATGAAGAGTATGGTAAAAATGATATAGAAAGGGAATAAGTTGCACTACATTGTGTAAATTATAAAGGAATGAGATTGCTTGAATATGCTGTGAGTGAATTTATGAGTAAAACTAAGGACATCTGTTGTCCATTGGTTTGCTTGAAAATTAAAGATTATTTTATAATAATAAACTATTTTGCCAACATTGATTGAATTTTAATTTTTCTTTCCAGACGAACATTCCATTCTTGCTCAATGTACTGGAGAACCAGAAATTCCTTAATGGTACCATTGACACTACTTTCATCGACAAAAACCCCCAGCTCTTCCAGTTTCAGCCTACCCAGAATCGTGCACAAAAACTTTTGAATTACCTTGGAAATGTTTTAGTCAATGGCCCTCTAACACCTCTTGCAACTGGTTTGAAACCTGCATCAGTTCATCCTGTAATTCCTGAAACTCCAGCAGGTGATACATTCCTAGACAAATAGATTTGATTGAAATCCTAAACATTCATGACTGGGTGATTAATTTGTTAAACATTGATAAATGATAATCATATAGCTTAAGATTAGATGACTAATATACTTGACATTTGTTGGAATGTTGAACATTGATGAATATTATACTTTACTTTTGTTTGGATGTTGACTAACCAAGATTTTTGTAGGTGCCCTTCCTCCTAAGGGATATCGTGACATACTGGTTTCTGAAGGACCAGAGGCATTTGCTAAAGCTGTCAGGCAGCATAAGGGTCTCCTGTTAATGGACACTACTTTCAGAGATGCCCACCAGTCTCTTTTAGCAACTAGAGTGCGGACTCATGATCTTCTCAAGGTATGGAAATAAGCAGTATTTTGTATGAAATTCTTCTATTGTGCTTTTTTTGTACAAAATAGATGTATAATGAATGTAGCTGTTCTGTAGGCACTAGTAGTAATGATTTTAGTACAGGCCAAGGTTATCAAAGGAATTTCTTTGAGACAGCATACTGTACATGAATCTGTACTTAAAATTACAGTAGTACATAGTATGGGACATTATACTGCAGCATTGGAATTGCATAGTAGGTAGTAAATATATGAGAATTTTTTAATATCCCCAATGGAAATCCTAGTAATATTTTTCATTTTGTATTTCCTATGATCTTAGTTAGTACTTTTCTAGCCTGTATTATATATCACATTTGATTAGTTTTTGGTATATTTAGTCTGATCTTTTATTTCAGATTTCACCATTTGTAGCACACAACTTCAACAACTTATATTCTTTGGAAAACTGGGGTGGAGCAACATTTGATGTGGCTTTGAGGTTCCTTCATGAATGTCCTTGGGAGAGATTAGAAGCTATGCGTAAACTTATTCCCAATATACCATTCCAAATGCTGCTTAGAGGTGCAAATGGAGTTGGGTACACCAGTTATCCAGATAATGTTGTTTATAAGTAAGTTGAATTTATGATTTGGGATTGCATTAAGCGTAGTTTTACTGTGTAAAAAGTTTTGTATGGAACACCAACAAATTTTTCTTACAGAAACTTTCACCATGGTATTCTTTTGGCTTAATACATCATTCACCTCTGAGGGAGAAGCATTTAAATCCAGATAAAAATGAAGAAAACAAATTGAGAAATCCACCATATATGCGGATGGCACTAGAGATATACTGACCTGTTCATGAACGTGATCTCCTTTTACTGGATTCTCTTGAAATTCAGGCCTTCAAAATAATGGTACCAGAGCAAAGAAACTTGACTGGTTCTGACCTTATTGGGTCTAGGATGAATCCCTCTATGACTGTGTCTGTCCTCTTTCATCTGGTCCCAGCAAAGGGATAGAGCTGCACCCACATTTTAACCTTTTACTTTTATATCCATCTGGTTGACCTTTTCACAAATCATTGTTTGTTAGTTCTAAGCAGTATTTGTGTCCACTGGCACTGGTGTTTGTGGTACATCTACTCCTCAGCCTAGGCTGAAAGTCCTGTCAATGTCTTTACAATGCACATTTTAAGAAGTACTGTCAGTGCCTTTTCAGTCTACCTTTTTGAGTTGTCGCTATATTCAGTTAAACTGGAAAATTCTACTGTTACATTTTCATCTATTACTCCTGCTTCAATGGGAAGTTTGAGTTGGGTTCGATAGTTACCCTAAGATTTTGATACCAGTTAAATTTCATGATCACCACACATGGTAACCTTCTCTCGACTATCTATGTCTTGCCCCAAACTGTTTTGATTCCTGATTAAACTTGAGTAACCCAGACTCTGAGCAGATAATCTCTCAGTATTTCTTACCTAAAAAAAAAAACTTGTAATGGTTCTTGTTAACAAAAGCTTTGAACTTTTTGAATGACTTCCATATCCCATTCCAGTCAGATGTGATGAACATTGCTGGTGTCATACCCTCAGTTCCATCAAGGATTTTGATTTAAAACACAAACTATAAATATGTTGTATGCATTGAGTTCTTATATGAAAGTGATCTTATTCTTTTGCAGACACACCAGGTGAACACAAAACCTAAAATGAAAAATTGTCAACAAAAACTTAGTATTACAAGTAAAAAAAAAAATCACACTATAAATGGCATATTGGAAGTACTGGTCTGCAGCACATATACAGTATACAAAAGACTCTGGGCAAGAAGCTAGTAGAGAGCAAAGTGTTTACACCAATATTCAAATTCACATTAACATAAATTAGTTTGAGACCATCAAGTCACATTGTTAAACATTCCTAGAGCTTGCTGAAAGGATGATTTCTAAGGGATAATACAGCAAATGTAATCAGGGTAAATTGTTGGATTGCTAAGTAGGAGGAGTTAAAGGAGCTAAGGCTCAAGGTGTGTTGCCAAAAGCATTTACATGTGCTATGCAAAGCATGTAAGCAGTTTCCCCCTTGAGGAGGTATTCTCATCAACTTACAATTCGTAAGAGAGCAGTTGATCATAACTTTTATTGCTACATTGATCACTGTAAGAAAAGTAAACAAAATTAAAGGAAATTCATACTTGTAACTTTTGATGATACTGAAGGGGATTTTTATAAAAGTTACAGCCCTTTACTGACCAGTAAGGTTGTACCCTTATTGAAACTGTAATTTCTTTCAATTTGCTTAGCTATTTACTGCTTGTCTGCTTTTACTTGATATTATTTATTAATGTGAGATTTCGTAATTCATGACAGACAGGCTCTTTAAATAATGTAATTATTTACTATTACAGATTCTGCGAATTGTCTGTAAAAACTGGGATGGATATCTTCAGAGTTTTTGATTCCCTGAATTACCTTCCAAATCTTCTCCTTGGCATTGATGCTGTTGGGAGAGCAGGTAAGATTAAATTAAGTTTTCCTATGCACAGTTGTAGTACATCTGTTTGTCAGTTCAGAGGTTCATTAATTAAGATGACTTAGACAGTGCAAGGACCAACCTTCCTGTCTGCATTTACCTCACTGTTGCCAATGTTATTTCATGATAAGTGTTTGTTGGAATTTTTTAAATTGCAAATGTTGGGATTTTTTTGTGTATATGGTGAAATAATCTTACCTTAGCGATGCTTTTATTATGTAAAGAGGAAAAGTCCTTAAAAGCTCTTTATTAGAAAGAAATCATGTTAATGTGTGTAGTCCAAGATGATTGCCTCAGAATGGTAATTTCTCAGAAACTTAGTAATTTTGTTAAAGGATTATTATATAAAGATTGAGAAAACTGGGGAAATGCTAACAATGAGCTGATGTTTATAGACTTATGGTGGTGATGTGAAGGGCGTATTGTGTCGGGCAACAAACATTAACATCAACGTCATTAAAGATAATGTAGTACAGTAGTATTATGAAACGACAGTATAGGAAGTGTAGCTGAATCCTTTTGCTTCTGTTAGTTAACTTCTTGATAGTTAACTATCAAGCATTTGGACAGCAAGCACAATGATGTTGTTTGGAAACATGAACCAAATGATGCTGGAAGGGTTGTTAAATTTGAACCTTTTAAATCAGCTGCTTAAACGATATAGAATTATAGTGAAGAGAAAGTTGATAAAGTGATGTTTTGAAAATGGTTGCTGGCAATGCTTGGACTAAAATCATTAGTATATATGTATAGCACAAACTAATAGAAATGAGACCCACCAGGAAACCATCCCAGTCTCATTTGTGTCAAAGCCAGAGGAAGTATTGAAAGGAACGATAATCTGACTATGCTCATAAAAAACTGTGTTTGTAAGACAGAAAAATCCATGATGATAGAAAATAAGAAATAGAATGAACCCCACAGCACCATTCTTAAATTAATATAAGTATCTCCTACCATAAGGATAGCCATGGATGAATAAACATGAGTATTTTCCCTATTATTTGGTGGTCAAGTTATCTGTAGATGATTCCCATTTATTTTAAATTCTTAGTTGGATATCATCACTCATTAGGGTGGTAATTTACAATAACTATTCTTACAGGTGGTGTGATAGAGGCTGCTATTTCATATTCAGGAGACATCAGTGATCCAAGCAAAACGAAGTACACCCTTGATTATTATCTTAAGCTTGCAGAGGAACTAGTTAAAGCTGGAACCCACATTCTGTGTATTAAGGTATGTCTTGACAGAGCCCAAGTTTTGTTCATATACTTTGCAGTATTGTTAAAGTCATTTTTCTTTTAATTTATTGAATAGTTAAATAGAAGCTCAAAAATGAAGTTGTGCAGCTTTTATATACATAGTCTGTCATATTTGACATAAGTTTGATGAAATTTCAGTTATGTAATTGCAAATCATGGTAGTTGCAGAAATAGTAAAACTTAAAGTTAGACTATTATATTGTCGGGAAAAATGTAATTGATATATATAACTGGAGAAAATAAGAAGTCGCAAAGGCATAGTTACCAAGTACTTCTTAGCAGAAACCTTTCATTTAATTAGCAAGGTACTTTCATTTTGACCGATCATATGACATCTACATCATCAACAGGATATGGCAGGGCTCCTAAAACCACAGGCGGCAAATATACTCATTTCTGCATTACGAGAGCGCTATCCAGATTTACCTATTCACATACATACACATGATACTTCAGGAGCTGGTAAGGAAATATATTTTAAGCCATATGACATTACAGCTGTGTCTAATTGCTCTGGATACATTCACTAATACCTGGATGTTTTGACTTAACAATGATTATCATAATTTTGCTGAATAGTTAGTTGGAAAGGGGATCTGAATTATTTGATTGGTAGTGCTATTTGAACCTAGTTATGAAAGATGTTTGAGGAAATTAAGTAAATTTGTAAAATCATTGTGATAATTCTAAATTCCCATTTGTCAATATAAGCTGGATTGGCAAAGATCCTAGAGGTAAACTTACATAGTACTATGTTTTAAATTTTTACTTAGAAAAATATTCATTTTGCATCATTTTTACCGAGTGAAATTGTTCATTACAGGTGTTGCATCAATGCTGGAGTGTGCAAAGGCAGGTGCTGATGCAGTTGATGTAGCAGTTGATTCCATGTCTGGTATGACATCCCAGCCTTCAATGGGTGCTATTGTTGCAAGTTTACAGGGTACTGAGCTTGATACAGGATTTAACCTAAGCAACATAAGTGACTATTCAGCCTACTGGGAACAAGCAAGAACACTGTATGCACCATTTGAATGTGCTGTGACAATGAAATCAGGGAATGCTGATGTTTATCAGAATGAAATTCCTGGTGGTCAGTACACAAATCTTCAATTCCAGGTATGGCTGCTTTTGCCAAGTGTATTGTTTATTTAATGTGTTTTGAAAATTTCTCATCTGTTTAAATGGTGTGTAATCTGACACGAAGTTTTACATAGGCAATGCCAGTAGGTGTTGAACAGACTGGCTGAGAGAGATCTAATTGCTGTTAACAAACAGTTGTTGGTAGACTTTGGAAAGGTACCCAAGTTCAACACTATACATAGTCTAGTTGCATAACTGAAAAGTGAGGAATTACCACCCCCATGGTAGTGAACAGACCCAAGGGGGTTCCTTGAGTACGATTGTCCATGTTTTCTGGATTGGTTTCTGAGACCAGAGAGGGTTAGGGGCCAAGTAATGTCAGGAGAGTGACTATGGCTGGTGTTCAAAGTACGTTGCTCGGTAGCAATCACAACAGTGTCGGAGACATTTCCAAATGAAAGATGAGGTGATGAAGGAACAAGCTAGGTAAGCAGAATGCTTCAGATGAGATATATTTCAGTGGCATATAATTCAGCTCATCTACTCATCAGTAGAAGGAGAGCACTTAAAACAATGAGAAGTGCTATGATCCTCTAGACTAGAAAAGAAGGCATTGTTTTTGATAAATTAAAGTTTATCTTTCACCTTTTATCATTATCTTGTAACATGGTTAGTTTTAATATCTCATAGAACTGTACAGGCTTAGTTTTTGCTAGCCATCATCTTCGTACTTCATAAATTGTGTTTGCATCCCTGTAACTGCTACAAGATACTGCCATTTCTTACCTCAATGATCAGTGAATCCTCCCATTTACACCTTACCTGTGAGCACCTACGCCCCCATAAAACTAGGAAATTTTGAAGTTTAATTTTGTATTTATAGAGCATACATAGAAATGGTTTGTACAATCTCAAATTATTTGTATACGTACAATGATTAGATTAGTTTGTCAGTATGAAAGTGAAGTGGTTTGTCTTGACTATATGATGGTTAATAAGTAGTATATCCTTTACACATAGTTGATTGAATATTGATTTTAGTAGCAATGAAATTATTTGCTACATTATAGCGATCTTTAGCATTGTTAAAATTATAGCTACACTATTCTGTAAGAAAATTTAAAAGGACTCAGAGGAATAAAAATGGCATATCCGTGATGGAATACATTTGATCAGTGATTGATGATTCATTTTCAGGCATATTCACTTGGCCTTGGTGACCAGTTTGAAGCTGTGAAGAAAGCATACAGAGAAGCAAATCTTCTTCTAGGCGATTTGATTAAGGTAACTTTACATGTAGAACTTTAGGTAGTTGTAAGTGATGTTGCATAATTGAAATGCATTAAAGATTAGCCCTAGCATTAAAAGATTTTCAGTATACTCAGTGGTTTAAATTTGTATAATTTCAGACGAGTAAAAGATATTTCATTGCAAAGATTTTGCTTGCCTCGACCAGAGGGTGATGATTATATTTATTCTAATGATTTTAATTATTAGTCCTTTTCAGTAAAAAAAAATACTCTTACAACGTGCAATAGCAATTTTAACATTCTCTTTCCCAGGTGACTCCATCATCAAAAGTTGTTGGAGATTTAGCTCAGTTTATGGTACAAAATAAGCTATCAGCGGCAGATGTGGAAAGTAAAGCTGAAAATCTTAGTTTCCCAAAATCTGTGGTTGAATTCTTACAAGGTTATCTAGGTGAACCATACGGCGGATTTCCTGAACCCCTTCGTTCAAAGGTAAAGTTGCTTCATAGTTGTTCATCATTTGCTATGCTGTTTTTTCTTGCTTTTCAAAATCATAAGATCCATCTGATGTGTTCCATGTGCATATAATATATGTGTATTTCATATTGTTTCACCTATTCTAATAGCAATCATTGTTCATTTATGAGGGTTGAATTAAATACAGTATGTCATATTTTGCCCTTTTTTTACTGTGTAGGTATTGAAAGGTCTTCCAACAGTAGATGGCCGTCCAGGAGCTTCCATGGCGCCAATGGATTTTGATTCTGTAAAGACAACATTAGTGGAAGAACATGGTCCAAGAGTCTCAGAGTATGATGTTGCCAGCTACTCTATGTATCCTAAGGTGAGGACTAAATTTTCTTTCTGTTTAGTAATAAATACGTGTAGCTTGATGATTGCTTTTACCTAATATAATGTTTTAAAAATGATTAAAAGGAGAATTAATGACTAGTTCATGTTTCCAGGTAACAGAAGATTACCTCAGATTCAAAAATCAGTATGGCCCAGTGGACAAGTTGGATACAAGAATTTTCTTCACAGGACCTAAGGTATTTATTTGCTATCAGTTGCATTCATTTGTTATATCTTTATTTCTTAAAGTTGTGAAGCACTTACTTTATTGTAATTCTTGATTCTTTAAATTTTGTGAGTGCTTTGACTTACTTAGAATAACTTAGATATCTTGTAAATAGATATTTTGTAAATTCATATTCTGAAGTCATTTAACCAAGATTACAGAATTATTTTTGGATTTGTTGTCTGAGAATTCTTTTAATTCTGTGGGTTTTTCATTTAGTTAGGTACTTTTTATATATCTTTTACATTTATTTTAGTACGTACATGTATTTATAAATAATTTAAAGTACAGAGTTATTTTTAGATCTGTAGATTAGCCTGGAGGATTTGCTTTTAAACAAAAGATAAAAATAGCAACAAGACTTAAGTTAAGAGTGTCTCTGGACTGCTGTGTGGGAAGTGATCAGAGGGTCATTATGAAAAGAATAGTGCTTCCTGTTTTGCTTCTTGATGTCTGTGGTAATCTTTGCTTATTTGAGGCTTAAAATACTATCAAGTACCACACACTTTGGTCTTTCTTACAGAATTACAGTTGTGCATAAAAGGGATGTGGAAGAAATGAAATGGTCTTACCACATATTGACATTCTCTATGAGAATAGGTGTCATGAACTCTCTCCATTCTTTTCTGTCTTGTGCACTGTCTGCCAGGCTTTCTGGTTGGAAATAGGATCCACAGATGACTAAATGGACCTTAGAGGCCAAGCAGAGCTGATAAAAAAAGATATTTCAAGACTGCCATCTTCCATCATGATATACAGCAATATAGGGACTTGAAGCTGTGGGTTAATGTTGCAAAATTGAGCTAGCTGAAATCTAACTAACCCTGAAAGACAGGAGTTTATATAGCTACCACAAAGGATATGTCAAGAGTAATCTTTCTGGTGCAGTACAAGGAGGGCTGTTTCATCAACATCTGGAATGGACTATGAACATAACTTGCCAAGTTAGGAATTCTTAAAAAAAAAACCTGACAGGTTTCTTTGTTTCTTCTTCAAGATGAAAAAAATTGTGTAACCAGACTTGTATCAGAAAAGAGTCACTCAGTATCAAGACTTTCAGCCACTCTCAGTAATAGTGGAAACATGCAAAAGAAAAAAATGTTCTCCCTCAATGTTGTACGGTATTTATAGGAAGGTTTAGTATCAAGAATGCATGTCGAGAGACAGCTTTAAGTGATGATTTACCAAATGTTTAGCGTTTGTCCCTTTCCAATCTTAATGCTTCAGCCAATTTTCAAGGGAGAATTTTATTTGTAGTGGTGTGTAAATTTAATGATTAAAATTAGATTATCTCACTGATTTCCAATTTTCTCTTGAAGGTTGCAGAGGAATTTGAAGTTGAAATTGAAAAAGGAAAAACTTTAAATATCAAGACTTTAGCAATGGCAGAAGATCTTACTACTACTGGTGAACGGGAAGTATTCTTTGAACTTAATGGTCAACTCCGTTCTGTGATGGTTCGTGACCAGGCTGCTGCAAAAGTAAGTGTATTTAATGTTCTGGTTGAATTGAAACTTAGGCAAAAAAAAAATTTCTTAAATTCACCTTTAGAAGTGCTGCTGATTATGTATAGTATTTGATTTGACACTATTAATTGGATAGACCAGTGGTAATATGACGTTTCTAAAGTATGTTCAATATTTTCTCCTTTTAGGAATTGCACATTCATCCCAAGGTAACTCCAGGCGTTAAAGGTCAGGTAGGAGCCCCAATGCCTGGGAAAGTTATTGATCTCAAAGTGAAAGAAGGAGATGAAGTAAAGAAGGGTGCTCCTTTGGTTGTATTGTCAGCCATGAAGATGGAAATGGTTGTGCAGTGTCCTTGTGATGGTGTTGTGTCATCATTGCTTGTTACTAAAGATATGGAATTAGAAGGTGATGATCTCGTACTTGTTATTGATCCAAAGTAATTATTATCTTAATTTTTCCTCATAGTTGTTTATAGCAGTGATGGTCCCATTGCAGATTTTAAAGACTTCAGGTATTTAATTACACTAGCAATTTCTGCAAAACATAAAAATTCACAGTAATTTTAAGAATCTCTCTCTTCAGTGCTTTGAAAGCCAGTGTTCTGCTTCTTTTCCCAGTTGATAAGTGTACAGTATGCTCGGTCAACTTTTTTCTGTTTGGACCACGTTTAGATTATAATCCAATTCCTTCCCAGTCTTTGTTAGTTAACTTTACCAGTTACCAGTACTATATCAGCAGGTTCACTTTCATTTTAGATAACTATGTATGGTATTCGTTCCTCTAACTATATTCTAGATATTCTAGCTTCAATATTTTACAGAAAAACTTTCTTGCCGAGGAGTAATTCTGTATTTTCCATTTATTCCTGAAGACTTTAAAGCTTTATTCCCATAAGTTTAATAATCTTCACCATGTCTTCCTGACTCTAGATTATAAAGGCATAGTTTTAAAGATTTGCTAATTCAAGAAAAGTGGAAATTTTATTCAATGGGTAATTAAAATATGTATTGTTCAAGTATTTGACCCACAAAGTTTTTAAAGCTGATTTTAGTAATATTTTTGTTTGTGTGTATTGTTAGTTTGTTAACTCAGAACTTTTTATTGTTGGTTTTCTAAAATGTGTAAAATTGTTTAAACATTGAATTACCCTGTTGTTCTTTTGAAAGTAATGTATTTGTTTTGTACAGGTTGCCAGTAATCTTTAGAAACTGTCTTATGATGGGATTTAGTAAATGACGATGATGGTAGTCTATGGCCTATTTTGAAATGAGTGCTTCCTCTTTGTAACTTTTGTGATATGCATATGGGAGGCAGTCTTAGTATTTTTGCAGTTTTGTGAATATTTTAGGTATACAGTATTTAGATTTATGTAAGTTTAGTTGCTCTTGTAACGAGTATGTCTGCTGCCTGTGATGGAGGCAACAAACAGCAGTTTAACGCGCTCTCTTTGACTTTTAACTTTTTTTTATACATTACTACATATTAATGTACTATGTATGGTATTAAATGCTTTTCAATGCAAGTGTATATGAATAAGATGTCAGTCTTGTGAACATCTTTGCTGGTATGTATGAGGGAAAACTTATTTAACAATTTTTTTTCTTGAATTTGAGTTCTAGTAATTTTATTAATTATAACATATTTTCCAAATTAAAACCTTAAAATTATGCTGCATCCTTTACTTTGCCAGAGAGTTCTTTTGTGAATAATTATATTAATTACATAGAAAAAGTATGAAAACCCCTACTGAATGGAGATTATTCATAAAAATATACAATAAGAGATTACAGGAATATGATGAAACGTTAGAGCCTTAGTCTGATCTTCCATATACTAATATAAAGTTAGACTATTGTAATGTATGCGCTAGTTAAATTGCTTTAATGGTTACTACATTCCATTATCTCAGAATAATTGAAAGTCCACATTAATTTGGAGGATGTGAATTTCCTTTTTTTTCACTTCATATATTGTGTTGTAACAAAATGTATGTTAATAAATTATGGCTGTAGGATTCCAGATGAATTTTATTTTCTACAGTTGCTATTTTTATTTAATATTTAATGGTAGAAGTTCCACCTGTAAGTAGAGAAATGAGTTGACAGAAATTAATTTTCTCCTTTCATATTAAAAAAATTATAAAAATATGTAGATTTTGGTAATGAACACCATTTAAGATTTCTAGTAGCACATCATTCTGATGATGATGATAAATTTTATTTCATTACTAATAGTTTTTGTCTAATTGTCTAAAAGACATTGTCCTTTTGGTTTTCTGCTTTTGTTATTACCAAATACCAAAATGTATAGCCAATGTTGCAGTCAGTTTTTTTAGGTAATTGGAAATGTATTCATCTTTATGCCCTAGGTTATGAATGTACTCAACTTGAATTTATTTTTTTAATGTGGACTGATGGAAATATGTGAATGAAAATATTTGGTAACATCATCCTCCAAATTTCTGTTGCAACATGGTCAGCTTTAGCAGAATAGGCTTAATCATTTCATACTAGGAAACTGAAATGTTTGTCTCCTGGGAAAACAGTGTTTACAAACTGATTTAGCAAAAACCCTGGGTGATTACCATTTTATGGTTTAGTTATAATTCATGTTGACTCAAATAAGCAGATATGTCTTTCTATATTTTGTTGCCCAGAAATTGTACTATAGAGATATGATATAGATATATTGTAACATGCATATGTGTAAATATAGATTTCTTTATATAAAAAGGATATTTAATGGCAACCCACTGTATGAAAGTATCAGTAACTCGTAACTTTAGTAATAAGGTTTATTTGTGATAAACATCATTAAGTGTACTTACTTTGTCAATAGATTATGCTTTACTTTATGATTACATGAGAAACAACAAAAATAGTATAACATTATTCATGCCTTTGATTTATACCATGTGTCAATGGGACACAGTATTTCAATTCAACCTGCTACTTTTGGTTATGTGCATTTAGGTGGAAGCATTTTGGATCTAAGCACCAGTATATTGAGTGGTTCAAGCAAAACTGCTAATGATTTGCATGCAAGAGGCAAGAGGCATTTCAGATGTCCTTTACTATTTATAGTCTATGATTGTTGAAATGCATTGGTTAGCTCTTGGGTATTATTGTAAATAATATAATATAATTTTCCTGTGTTTTAATGTGTACCTTGAACATATCTGATTTTCATTTCCTACAATTCAAGGAACCATAATATGAGAGCAAGACTTTTGGTTGAGGAAAAACACAATATGAGTGAAATACATGCCATTAACCCCATTGATTGTTCTCAGTCAGAATAAGGTAAGTTTATGGAATGTTTTCATAATATGCACAAGGGTGAGGACCTGGTACCTAGGTAAGATTAAGTTAGATGTAGTTGTTGGGTTGTATGCTATTGAAACGAATGTCAAAAACATTCAAAACACATTAAAATGTAGGAAAATTATATTTTCAAGTTTAAAATATGGTATGTAATGGTTTACAGTAAGATTTTACTGGCTCTTGTTTTGTGCAGTTGACAAGTATTGTTTTTTACCATAAAGGTAATATATCTTAGGTCTGGCCGAACAGTGTTTATTTCTATATCCATTTGATGCGAGTTCTCAAAAACTTGAAGATTGGGGTGAGCAAGGGGAGGACTGTGACCAAACCATGTTACCCCAGAGAATGGCCTCAAACAAAACCATGTTACCCCAAAATTTGCTGGGGGTGAACCCCAGGGAAGGACCCCAACCAAGTAGTACCCACCGCAGTACCTAAGAATTCCCCATGGGATGAACCCTGGGGAAGAACCAGATCCCCATGCTGTGAACCCTGGAGAAGGATCCCAACCACTTGGTACCTACCACAGTATCTAAGAAATCCCCATGGGTTGAACCCTGGAGAAGGACCAGATTCCCAAAGGGGGTGAAACCAAGGAAGGACCCTAACTGAACCAAGGTACCCCAGAAATCCCTTGGGGTGAACCCAAGAAAAGGACACTAACCAAACCATGTTACTTTGGAATTCCTTGGGGCTGAAATCCAGGGAAGGACCCCAAACAACTGGTACCAACCACAGTACCTAAGAAATCCCCATGGGATGAACCCTGGGGAAGCACCAGATTCCCAAGGGAGGTGAATCCCTGGGAAGGACCACAGAAAGTGGTGTTCGGATTTCCCAGGGATATAGATAGACCCTGGGGGAAGGACCTCAGCAGAACCAACGACGTGCAATGCAATCTTGATTAGCTACTGGATGGGAAAAATAATCCTGGAAATATGAAAAGCATGTAAATTTAAGGAAATCAAACAAAAGATGGATGAAGAACCAAACAATCAAACTGCATCTTTATAGCACTGAAATACAATTTTGTACAAAAATCAAGTATCTAGGAGTAATATTTGATCAACATTTAAATTGGAAAGAGCACATCAAATACATTAAAGCCAAGGGCATCAAAGTCCTTGCCATATTAAAGTTATCACACACTAATTGGGGAGCAAAGCGAGACATTTTATTAATGATATATAAGGCAACAGTCTTATCCATAATAGATCACTGCTGTCCAATATATTCATCCGCCTCAGAATCTGCATTAAAATCTCTCGATGCAGTGCACCATGAAGGCGTGCGATTGTGCACAGGAGCATTCCGATCGTCCCTAACAAACTCACTTTTGGTGGAGGCAGGTGTTTTGCCCTTAAAACATCGTAATTTAATAACAATACAAAGAGGTCTTTCAATGCAAGCAGGATCGTCTCCTGCAGCTGACTGCTTCCAAAACTGTAATCTAGTAACAGCAGTTAATAGTACTAGCTCTTTCCCAAAAAGAGCTAGATACATAATGAACATAATATGGATCCAATTTTTCACCCACCAATGGAATTGCCACCACCATGTATTTTAAATCGAGTAAAGATATGTACCTCCCTGTCTTACCTACTCAAAAAACAAATGACAAGTACGGAAATGTACCGCCAACATGCTTTGGAGCACATTAGAAGAAAAGGCGACAAATTTATGGTATGTACAGACGGCTCCAAAAATAATGTTGGAGTAGGAGCATCTGCATATTCGAAAAATATGTTAATTAAAAAAAAGCCTACCTTCAATATCATCAGTATTTACTGCTGAAGTCACAGCCATACAGATGGCTGTAGATATGATATCTGAGGCAAAAGCAAGTGTGTGTGTTATTTTCAGTGACTCACGTAGCGCTATAGATGCAATTAGACCGTATAAACCAGGAAACCAAATAGTACAGGAAATTCAAATAAAAATTCATCAACTCCTCCAATCAGGAATATCAATGGAAATATGTTGGATCCCAGCACACGTGGGAATAAAAGGAAATGAATATGCACTCTGCTGCCAAATTAGCCTGGACTATCCCTCCAACAATTTCACATGCCCCAGTGTCAGACTGGGTAAAATCTGTTAAAACATTGATTTACCAGGATTGGAAAGGAGAATGGGCCTTGGTGCCAACAACAAATAAACTTAAAAACATAAAAACTGAAGTATATGCATGGAGGACATCCTCACAGGGGGAAAGATCAAAAGAGGTGATCCTAGCAAGGCTCCGTATAGGACACACAAGATTCTCACATGGTCACTTGATGTCAACACCACATGCTGACCCAGTGAAATGTAACAGATGTCAAACACCCATGACAGTACAGCATTTGCTTGTTGAGTGCCCAAATTGGACCCGGCAAAGATCTATTTATCTGCGGAGTTCGGAAATGAAAAGTATTCTTGCTGAAAGCAGGGATTTTTCAATTAATGAAATCATAAATTTTTTAAATAAGACTGGTTTCTCAAATAAAGTCTAATTTGTTTTTCCTTTTCTCAGGATTGATCCCTGAGAACCAGCCCGAGAAGAGTCTACTTGAGACTCAGAGGTCTGGAAAAACTAACCCCTATTAATAATAATTAAGGAAATCACTTATTGATTGCAACTTTGAAATGTGTTTTAAGAAACTACTATTGTTTTATCGAAAAGGTGTATGAAATTATTTTTTAATTTCCTGAAAACTCTTTGTTAAAAGCTTTTAAAACACATTTCATGCACTGCTTTCTGCCAATCTCATAAGCATTGTTCTTTGGGTCACATCCTTCAGCTGAAGATCCGAAGAACTCTGAGGGTTTCCAGGATTCCTGGCTGGAAACTCCTACGAAGCCTCCCTCTCTCCGAGGTTCCTTGGAGTCACTTCCTGGCATTCCAGACTTCGTACAACAACTGAATGCTTTGGTTACTGTTTCTGTTGAAAGCTGGATCATTGCAACCAGAGTCAGCAAACTGAAGATTTTGAATAAAGTTGAAGATCTGGTGCATCGTTGAACATTTCATGTTCTTATGACACTTTCAGTTATTTTTTTAATATAAGGCTGAGGGGAAGTAATGCATGTAGATCTTTTGTTTCTGGGGCAGGTATTAAAATGTTTTGCTGAACATTTTAAGAATTCAAAGGCAAATCCTTGGGTATCGAAGGATATTCCACAAAATGAGGCTCACTTCGACAATGCAAAAGGTTATTGACTCTAGGCTTCATTACTTTGCTGTTGGATCCCAACTGTAAACAATTCTTTCAAATGCAAACTGATGAACATAAACAACGCTATTAGGTATGCCAGATGTGTTTGACAATGACGCATAGAAGGTGGATTCTGCGGGAAAATCGTAAACACGGATCTTAACCAGGAAAAGCAGGAGGAGGAAGAGAAATCTGAAGTTGGGGGCTAGATGACAGGGAACAGTCATTAAGCTGTTTCATGGTTGTACCAGATGATTACTGATTTCCACAGATTAAATATGTGGGAAATGTTAGCCCGCCGGGTGTTACAAGCATTGTTTTCCTTCGTTAATTCTGTACATTGATAATTGTCTGTTTCTTTAAATAGGTCTTTTTGCGCAGAGTCATTATTCCCAACAGGTCATTAATAAGGTCACTAGGCCATTCTTAACTTGTAGTCTTTCTATTCATTCGAAAATCTGACTGAGTAATAAATTCTTGGCGGCCTGTTCTCTCTCTCTCTCTCTCTCTCTCTCTCACTAATCCTTGCTAAGAGTAAAATGCGTAGTTCAATATATTGTTCCGTATGTTCTGCATGAGGTGTGGCGTTTTGCTTGATAGGTGCTGTGCTAGGATTTTTATGCGTGTGTATGTATGTATATATATAATGTATTCACAACTAGGTATTGATTGGATGAAATCAATGTTTCCGATGTCGTAAGCTTACTGCAATCAAGACGCAAACTACACTGGACCCATGTATTCACAGATTATCAAGTTTTAAGATTGATATAAGAAGGGGTGAGAGTTCTTCAGAAAATGAATCCTTTAAATATGGTGCTGTAAAGTTTTAACATTTATCACAATAAGCCAACGACACCGAAAACGTTGCTACCCAGTAATGAATAAATCTCCACGTGATGAGGTCATGTATATAATTTTTTAACTTCACAGGCTTTCTATTCAGATGGATATGGAAAGCAAAATGTGTTTAGACGTACTGGAGCCAAGATCCAAAGAAAAATATCTTGGTGAAAGTACCTTTGCAGTACGTACAGCTTCCAGCTCATTCAAGAGTAGGTACCTGATGGATGTGAAAACTAGATATTTAGTGATTTAAGAAATGACTATCTATTTAAAAAGTTATGGCACAGAGGAACTTAATTATTTAAGACAAGATACCAAAAACTAACTAAAGAACAAGAATATCCTAGCCACATGAACCTATTGAGGACTGAAGGAATGGTCATTTAGAATTGAATTGAATATAGAATTTAGGATTATGACCAACCACTGGGACCTATGAGGTTATTCAGCGCTGAAACAGAAATTGACAGTAAAACCTCAAAGCAGTTGCACTATGAATCAATTGTTAGTAGAGGGTGATCTCAGTCTTCTGGATAACTAAGCAAAATTTATTTTGTATCTCGAAAGACTTTTGTTATTTTAAGAGAGATTTACGAAAATGTGCATAACAATATAGCTTTTTGTGTCATAATATGATTCGTTTTTAGATTTTTTTTTCAACCAGTCTATCATGACCGTGAAAGCGTTGAAAAGGATTTATGATAAATGTATAGGTAATTATGTTCTTAAGAAGATTCCTGAAGAAATTTTTAAAAATCCTGGGTTCCGGAAGTAATTCTTTACATATGTCAGAAAATTTTCTTAATATACCTTTAAATATTCATCTAAAATATCAATATATCAAAGGAATACTAATTTTCATTTAGTGTAAGTAATATTTATTTGTTTGGCTAATCCCTCTTGATAGCATTTTTCTTCGCGAAAACATTTTAAATCACATTGTAATTGAATATATATTATTAGATGTTTTATGGAAAAAATATCTTTTATCTGTATTTATTTTCTTTTTCTCCATCTCTTATCATCGCTGTTTTAGTATTATGTACTCGTCAATTGTCTCTTTATTGGCTTATCTTTCTGCTTTCAGTTATGTTTATCGTAATGTCACTCTCCTTGCTAAAACAATTTTATTTTGCGAATGAATGATCTTTTGAATTCTATTAATTGAGCGTTTAATTCACTGTAAATGTATCGAGTCTTCCCAATTAACCTTGCAATTCTTTTCCCTTCTGCTTTGATATTGGACAATAATTAGTCTATTTATAACTTCATCAAGAAATAAATCATATTTGTGTATCCACTAGTCTTTATCTTCCATACAAGATACGGTAGTGAAATACAGTCAATCCAAAGCGGGTTTGCATCAGTCCCAAATAGGAAACCTGTTGTTGAATTCTACGGGTTTATCCCACCTTGTTTCATTACCGTATCTTGTAGTGTGTACTATAGTACTATACCGTATCTTGTAGTATGTACTATAGTACTATACCGTATCTTGTAGTATGTACTACTATATTGAGAATGAAGGCTGCTGTATACACGCTGCTAATGTATCTCTTACCAAAGTATGAACCCTGGCCACTCATTGTTCAATGGCAACGTTGAAGAGAAAAAGATTTATAAACAAACTGAGGAGACGGTTTAAAATGAATTTAACAGGGTATGTTAAAGAGGGTGTCTACTTCCTATTGACATAATCATTATTACGATAGCTATATTATTAATGTTGTTGTTATTATTATTATTACAACTTTGTTACAAGTAGTAAACATAATGACATCTCGTCACAGACAATTCAAATAGATATGCCAATCTCAATGGTTGGTGTCAATAGGTCTAAAGAAACGTCATTTGCTATTTCAACACTGCAAGAGCAACATTGAAATATTTAAGCGCTTGATATTAAAAACCACATTTGGCTATGAGTGAAGGCATAAAAACACATGGTCGAAATTCCAGGGAATATCGTTGGAATTAGCGACAGAGAGTCTGAGAACAAATGAGTTGCGCATTTGGTCGAAAATCTGAGGGAGGGTCGTTAGATAAACGGCGTTTTGAATTGTGGCGATTTTGGTCACCGGGTGTGAGGATGAGGGTTTGTGAATCGGTTAGGTCTGGTGTTTTTTCCTTCATTTCCTCTCGGTTTTCTTGCTTAAAAGACAAGAAAAAACGAAAACTAAGAGAGAAAAAAGGAACAACGAGAATGGAGAAACGTTAATACTACCTGTATATATTAGGGCTGTTGCCTTGTATAATAAGGCGACCTATGAGGTAATGTTAGACTTGCGATAATCTTACGCTAAGTCGGTTGGTAATACACTTCCATACTCATTGATTGGAGTGTCTTGGGGTTTGTAGATCACTTAAGAAGTCGGTATTATCTTCTGTGGTTATGACGACGATGTGTTAAACTCATGATGGTTCGGCAATGATGTGAGGTTCTAGTAGAAACCACGAAGTATAAAAAAAAAATACTTATATTCTCTGAGATTACATGGTGAAGATCAGGTAGGATTGTATAGGTCTTCTAATGACGATGGCTTGATCGCTTCTGCCAATGATGATGGCTAATTCTATTCTGTTCACCATCTCGGTTACAAGTCATAAAGGAAGCAGACAGTAGCTCGAACATATGAACATACATACAAATTGAGACACATTACTAATCACGTAGACCATTTGAATTATAGGTCGCAGTAATTGTCTCAAGCAGGGAGCTTGGACTAATGTTTCAAAACAAATGAATGAACACAGGTCGGCACGTCATCTTAGCCTACATACTTTATCGTCTCTGGTCTGATCACATTCCTGCAAGCAATCTGGTTGATCTCTTTAGTTTTAGTCTTTTATATATATGGAATAACATTCCATATTTTTATTATGTAATCACTTACATATAAAAAAAGGCAACCTCTCGTCTTCCGTGGTCGCTGTTTTTAATGAGCCTCCTATACTATATATATATATATAGTATATCTATATATATATGTATATATATATATTATGTAATTAATATATATATATATATATATATATTATAATTATCAATTTTAACTTGTTTGACAGTTGATAAAAAAACCGACTTCATTATCAATATTGTATAAGCACGCATAATTTTAACGGTATACTTTTTTTTTCCTGCATTACCGAACTTCTCTTGTCATAATGTACAAAAAACCGCAAATTTCATATTAAACTTACGTCGGGAAAGGAGGATTGCGCCTTACGATATACCTATGCAGTCATTTATCAGTAATGACTCTGATAAATTATAGTACCAGTTAATATATCATTGGTTGGCAACATCACTTTTCAAACAACCTTATTTATCTAGAGGAAAATGTGACGTCATCTTGATTCACTGATGAACTATAGATGGGGTATAAGTACCGTAATTTACTTAGATATCCCACAAAATTAAAATAAGCAAATGAATGAATATCTGTATGCACCAACCGTCTTAGGCACACAGTGACGTGGTCAAATGGATTCCAAATCTATTAGAAGTTCTCAACGTATTAACACTCGGCACTGCATGTCTTCCGTTTACAAAATACCATTTAATTGCCTTCGAAACGATAGTTGATTAGTTCAACTTCTTATTTATAACGATTTGTTTAGCAACGGTGATGTAAAATCGGTAAGTGTGCGAGAAACCAAGACCATCGGGTTAACCATATGAGTTTACTATCTGTATAGTTTCCTTGTGATACTTCAAAGAAGAAGTAAGCTTTCACTGTTCTGTACTATGTCTGCCAGACTGAATATGTTGAACTTAAAGGCTAACTTCCGGGGTAAATTTAATGACGAGGTCTGTGAAATATGTAGAGTGGAGGAGGACACTACTGAACATTTATTCACGTGTAGATTATTACAAAAAGCAGATAAGGATATAAATTTAGGGACACTGTTATCCCCTAACAGAAAACTGGGAGAATATATAAGGATAGCCCTTAAAATTAAGAATGTTCTTAACCTGAAAAGCGATGGATGTCAAAGCTAAGTAACACGGCTCTGCCTGACTTATAAAGAAGAAGAAATGAAAGGGAGTTTGGGTAAAAGTAAATAAAGCTTTGCACCTCATAGTGTAGTGTGCCCATAACTGTGTTTGTGGAGTGAGCGCCTAGGAACCAGGAACCTGTATATTGAGTAGCCAGCATTGCAGTGTTAGATATCTAGTTTGTCTTTAGATAACCAAGAGCAATGGCACTGAATGTTTATAAACGAGGTGGAAAAGTAATTTCCAATAAAAATTATTCTCTAGCAATCTCTATCCACATTTACAAAACGTGAACATAACCATATAACCCCACACACCGCCTCAAGTCCCACATACGCTGTATACACCGGCATTTAGTCTTATATTCAAGATGCCCACCTCACATTCCCTAGCGAATGCTAAAGGGATTCCCCCTTACCAAATGCTCACTCCACATATCCATAAATACCTACATACTCCCACTTTTACCTTTTTCTACCCTCATCCCCACACAAACTTATTCAAACACACTTTAGGTATAAATGTAAAGACGATCTAGATTTGCTCCTTAGTGTGCAAAAGGTTTCTGTAAAATTGACTGTAAACGTGCAACATAGTCCATGCAGTACTGCCACTCCTAAGGGGATTATTTGCAGATTATATCGCGCATTTTATTTTGGTTTTAACTCAGTAACATGACGTTAGAATAAGGATAAAAGATAAAAAGACTCCTAAAAGAGCCTTTCGTAACCCAGAAAAGTAATGAACAGGATTTATTACTGAAAAAATGTCTTCTTTGTAGGAGAGAAACGATCAGAGAAATGAATCCGTCAATGAGACCCTATAGGCTAAGCATGCTGTTCTTTCGTGGCAAGTAACTATAGATTACTTAGAAATCGAGCATTTTCCCTATCATGAAAACTGGATACAGTTGCTCGTTACCAGCTGTGACAGAACGTAAAACAAATCGCCATATAGAAGCTGCAGTTTCACATTAAGTCGACTGAAATCGCCAAGAAGTCGCGAAAGGTTCCGAACTGCACCTGAGCGCTCTATCGATCTCCGCAACAGAGGTTAAGAGGACACCGCCTACGCTCTCCCTCCAGCCCTTTAAGCGCCCTCCTGTGACTCATCATTTGGAAGTTAACTCATAGAAAAAATGTTCTATGCATTATACGGAAGCATTTTAAAGTAATTTTCGTAAATTTCACGTTCTTACTGTATAAATAAAGGTAACGCCCCCTAGATGGCGCCAGAGTTCATTGTCCCGTGCTGGGTACAATTTTCAAACATTGTTTCCGTTGGTTACGTTTTCTCTACTAAATCTCTCTCTCTCTCTCTCTCTCTCTCTCTCTCTCTCTCTCTCACACACACAGATTATGTAATGAGGAGATTTTTATATACCCTTGGCGTCACAAAGCTAGCAGAGGTGCATACATATGGCCTGATTACTAAAGCTTGTATATACTCTGTCATGAAGAGGCCTCAGAGATGTAATTTTAAAACAATTTGAATTCTCTGACACTAGGTCAGTGTCACAAAGCCACAAGTTCAGTTAACTTGGCTTTAATTTAACAAATATTTGTGACTCTTTGGAAAGTAATTTTAAATGTCTAGAAAAAGAAAAAAGAAAATAAATGTCAGGCCGGTTAGAGCGAGTCAATTTTCCTAGATTTTCAACTTACAAAGCACGTTAGTTATGAGTAAATCAGCTTAGCCAACCAGTTCTATAGTGGTATAACCCTCAGACTCTCATGCAAATATTCTTTGATCGCAGTGAAGGAACTTGTCACATCATCTTACTTGCAGAACCATAATTACTTGTCTTAAATCTACAACAGTCCGTTAATATATCTTTAGTCCTGGCTTGGTAAGTATTGAGATAATATCTTAGGAGAAAATGGATAACTTCAAATTGCCAAAGGCCATTACCACGTTGAAACACCGCTTCTCGTCCGATAACTTCAAATTGATTCTAGTGAAGTCTAACTCAATATACTTTGACAGTGTGTGTGTGTTTGCGCGCGCGCTCGTGTGTGTGTGTGCGTGTGCGTGTGTGTGTGTGTCCAGAAGTGATGTGTGCTTCAGTTATTGCGAGGTTTTCCTCATAGCCTACATAAATGAAATTCTCCCTAGTCTTAGTCTCGCATACAAATGCCTTTATTTTATTTCTCCTACTTTGATACGATATCAGACTTACATTTATGTGAAATTAGGGGAAAGACATATAATAACTGTTGGCAAAAGAGTATTTCTCATGCGGTTTTATGTCAGCATCTTTAATTTTGACATTTTTCGATGTTTTAGGAATTTTAACTAAAAAAAAAAATAAGAACAGCCAAAGCAACGAACATGAATCGAAGGTAACTGGTACAGAAATATTAGATGGCGATTGTACACATAATAATTACACCACAGACGTAATCATGGACGGCCACAGCATATTTTACAAGGTTTGGGGGCGGGGGTGGAATCTTAGTAACAGTATCAGCGTCTGCATTTCTTTAATGAATTAAACGATTACACACACACACACACACACACACACACACACACACACACACACACACACACACACACACACACACACATATATATATATATATATATATTTATAATATATATAATATATATCATATATATATATATATATTTATATAAGAGAATTAAGAATTATTTAATTATTTCCAGTCGCTCCCCTTAGCCCTACGTGCGGGCACACCCATGCTAATGCATTAATGTGGCATACGGTTTGTGTTAATGTGTTAATTAACAGGGCGAAAATGATGGGCATAGGGACATAGATAGGGTATTTAAAAATATACATACCTATCAACACGCTATTTCCAGTCGCCCCCTCTTGCCCCTACGTGCGGGCACACCCATGCTAATGCATTAATGGGGCATACGATTTCCGCTAATTGGACCGTGGATGACAATGATCGGCATACGGGCATAGATAGGGCATTCTTTTGTTAAAAAATCTGTCTATAACGTAGCGAACCCAACCGGCGCGAACACGTTCCTTGCACCGGCGCCTTTGTTTACATCCGAGTGTTGTTTTTTGTGTGTGTTTGTAACCTGTTTGTGTTGTGTGATAAAAAAGATTCTCCGCCCCGTCGATAACCTATCTCTCTCTCTTTGAAGAAGCCGACGTCGCTGAAGGTGAGTAAAGAGAGAGAGAGAGAGAGAGAGAGAGATTGCTTATCGTTTTTATCGCCTGAGTCTCTTTAGAAAAGGAGGAGATTGGGAGGAATTAGGTACTTCTCAAAAAAGGGAGATTTATTTAACTGCTTATGTATAAACGGGGCTGTGGTGTCCCTTAGGCCTATGTAAATTGCCGACAGTTGGCCGCCGCCCCTTCTTTAGGTAGTAGAAGGTTTGATTCGGCGTGCTAATTGCTCTCTTAATTAAATCTGAATGGAGATTAAGACGGTCTGTTGTTCGTTCGTGACGTGAGGAATGCATGCCCAGGGATACCCGGGTTCCAGCCCTAGACCTAGTATAGCCTAAATTGCCGACAGTTGGCCGCCAGTTCTTTGGGCTTGATTAGATGCGCTAATTGCTATCATAATTAAACCTGGATGGAGATTAAGACGGGCTTTCGTTCGTTCCTGACGTGCCCAGGCATGCCCGTGTTTTAGGGTATTTGTCGAGGTGTCTCTACCCGTAGGCCTATTACCGACATTGGGAGTAGTTTAACTGCTTTAATTAGTCTAATTAAATCAGGATGGAGATTAAACCAACCGGTCTTTCGTTCGCTCCTGACATGAGCAATGCCCAGGAATACCCATGCTCTGTGCCTATCCAGATTTGTTGAGACGTCTGTGCTCATAGGCCTAACTACTATAATCGACAATGGCAGCCCTTTGTTAGATTTGATTCGATGCCCTTAATTACCTGGGTGCAAATTAAACCTGAGGAATGCCCAGGCATACCCTTGCTCTTTATGTTAGCCTTCAGCTTAGAGTAGGTAGTAGTTAGTTAGTAGTTCAGTTGTGAAGTATTACTATTATACTGCTTTTAGGGTAGGTCTATGCGATTATCATGGATTCATAATTTAGGTATTTCCTTTGAAATTGACATTTTCTTTATTACTACAGTTTATATTGAGAATTTATGGTACTATTTCTACAGAACAGTCCGCATAGAGTGCAAGGAATGTAACCGTGGATACGACATCCAGTAGGGATGGGGCCGTCCAATGTATTCTGTCGTATTTAGTACTGGCCCCTGGGGGATTAATTACAGTCATCCGAATAAATATTACTTAAAATTCTCTTTCAGTAGGCAAAACTGCATAGAAAAACTGCAACTGCCATAGTCTAGGCCGCCGCGGATAAGTACCCTAGATCTACCGAATTTATTATTACTTTTTTGTTGGTCGACTGGGCCTAGTACTATACATGGCGAAATACATTTTACCCCCCAATTCCTAATGGCTTTCGTATTCGCAGGACTGTTCCTTGCAGTCCGTGCGGAATTGTTGCTTAGAAATACCAACGTAAGAACCCCCTAGGCTTGGGGAAATTTGCAGTTAGGTACTTGGGCTAGCTAATGCCTTTCATTCTCAAAACGGTTAAATATGCTGCAGCTCTTCTGATAAGTAGTTCTAATCTTGTGTGGTTCTGATGAATTTGTCATTAATTTCCCCCAGTACTTGGTTAGACTATCCTCATACAGAAATGAATAGGGATAGGCCTAGGCCTAAATTTTTTTTTGGGTAGGCTAATGGAAAATGAAAACGAGTAGTACACAGTTGGAAAAGTAATGATTTATCAGGGGCCAGGAGAGCAAAACCCCCTCTAACCAGGGAAGGGTACGATGACTGAGATCAAATTGGGTAAAGATAGGTCTGGTTAGGTGGTATTCTCTCGGAAATGCAGTGGGTTGCCTAAGAGCAGGCCACGTGATCCATCCATCTGCACTGGCTTCTGAAAACGTGTGTATGCAGTAATCTAACCTAACCCGACATAGGACTTTGAATTCTGCCTGACAGGGATGAGTTTGTGGATCAGGGATACAGGGGAAAGAGCTCATGTGGCTTTAATGGTAAATGTATGGTTTGCATTTCCATGGCACATATATCTTGAAAGTTTATAGATGTGGATCTTAAACGGGGGGGGGCCTCTTAGGGGGCCGTCAGCAATTTCCAGGGGACTCGCTGGCCCTAAGGAAAAATAAAATTCTCTAATTATATTCGTTATTCTCTTAATAAGATTAAGGAAGTAATATTCAGAAGTTTCTGAAAAAATACAATAATATCACCTTATAATGTCAGTTTCCTGCAGTCTACTATGGGCAGTCCCTGGTTATCTGCGGTCTGGTTTTATGGTGGTTGTCTAGCACCGAAATGTGCCAATTTCTGGATATCGGCACTGATGATAGAGTATTGGAACCGATACATACCTAGTAGAGGCACCATTTACTAGTTATCAGCGCCAAATTCCAGCTAGGGCGCCGAAAATTGCAGACATTCATTTATCGTCGATTCTCGCTCATCATCAAGCTGCGGGAATGCAACCCCTGTCAGTAACTGAGGTCTGCCAGTACTCTGGTTAGACTCGTTGGGCTTGACATTGAAAATGGGGGGGAATTTTACTCATAGATGCAAGGGGGACCATGGAAGGAAATACCAACTCTTAAGAAGGGGGTTGATAATAAAAAGTTTAAGGACCACAGATTTATAGGAAGGATCCTTGTAAGAACCGCAGGTTTATGAGAAGGATCCTAGTTTGCTATACAAATCTGGGTGTCTCTGGACCCCTGGCAATTAGTCTGGTCAATGCAGTCAGCAATTCTGATGCTGACTTAGTTTTATAGGTTGAATTTGCTGTCATGATACAGTTTGTTATCAACATGACCCAAATTCTAAATCAACATCCTATAAAGCTCAACGTACAGGTCTTAGTACATCAAGTTAGGGTATATTAGGTTAGTTAATCAGTAATGATTTCTAGTTATATTTTTAGCAATCATTATGGTACTGTTTGTGTAACACTTACTCTTGTTAAACTAATATGAGACTTACATTTTACACTTGCATCCAGTTGTAGCATTTTAATATTTTCTTAGTAGAAATAAAGCAAATATACTGCCTTTGGGGTCTGTTCATTGAAGAGTGTTACAACTAGGCTAGCCTAAGCCAAAAATGACAGCCTTTCCAAGCCTTTCCAAATTTCTAGGTTGCTCCCATAAGTACACTTAGTATTGTGGTATGAACCTATGGTCATACTTTACCCAAAATTTTACATGGCATCATTTTAACACATACAGTAGTTCAAAAAGCACCCTAGCCTAGACAGATTTCATTATTATAGCTAACCAACTAATAGAAGAAAATTTATAGAATAGGTATCTCTTTTAAAGTGACTTCAAACTCAAAAAATGAATTAATACTGAAAATAGCTTAGGTTGTACAATTCTGGTTACAGTAGTCCAGGGGTAGATATAATTGTGTGGAAAAATATAATGATATGACCAGCTTAGGCTAGGCTAATGTATCATGTAATATTTTGTTCAAAAAAAATCACAGTAGATGCACATGATATCATTATGCTACAAGTGTATACCACAGGAAGATGATATACATAAAGGTGCCTTTCTGTATTAATTTCATGAAGTATTCACTTATGTAATTTATTATGTAAAATATCTACACAAATCTATTAATTGCTAGAATATTTTTGCTGTAATATCTGCTCCAGGCTACAGCACATGGATTAGACTAGCCAACAAGCAAGTAATGAATGGTGAGGTGTAATCAGTTTGTTATGGAAAATAATTAACCTGCACCTAGGTTGTGAGCACCAGTCATGTTTTCTGACACGAAAGAATGACAAAAGGATGGTACCTGCATGAGCAAAAAAAAAAATGAAGTTTTAAAAACTAAATGCGAGTAAAATCATAAATCACGTAAAAGAATATTCTTAAACACGAAGGATCTATTTACAGTAAACGACAGTTTGACCACAGGTCCCACAGGCAGAGCCACTGACACGAGTCATGGACTAGAACCTTATAAAAATTCATAACTGTTGCACCCTTTGTTTATTTTAATTTCCCCTTTATTCTAGAATATTTCACACTAACTTGCTAAGTAAATCCATTCCATTAGTTACAATGAACACCATGGAAATTGAAGTGTTACTGAGTTACCTTATGTTTACTGTGATGACAGAATTTTGGATAATGTCAAGCAGATCATCATTAAATAACAATAATTTAGAGGAAGACTGATTTTACCTGACCCAGTATCATTGATATTAACCTCAAATACAATTGTGTACAGTCATCCCCCGGTATTCACGGAGGATGTGTACCACACCACTCACAAATACCAAAATCTTTTCTAAAATGCTTATAACTGCCTATTTTATTACGTATGTTGTTCAAACACCAAATATACATTAAAATATCATCACAAAAATAAGGGAAAAATTCAGCCATTGCTCTACGAAAAAATAAGTAAATAGGCGAATTTTCTGGGAATAATGTGTGTAGACAGTGGTCCCCCCCATATTCGCGGAGGATTACCAGACCCCCCCCATGAATAGTTTGAACCCCAAATGTTTGGAACCCCTATAAAAATGCTAAAAACAGCCTATTTTGTTAATTAAAACTCAAGAAAAACCCACCAAAAATGTTTATACTTGGTTTTTTTAATAGTTTTATCACAAAAAGTGCATTTTATGATGAAATTGATTAAAAAAACCAGGAATTTGTGGATATTTCTCATAGAAAAATACTGCGAATATGCAAATTTTCCGCAAATATTATGGGGAAATGTTCCCAAGAGAAATCCGCGAATACGGAGAACGTGAATTAGAGGGGTCCACTGTACTATGTTCCACAGAAAAATCCGCGAATAACTGAAGCTGCAAATGCTGAACCACGAGTAAGGGGTGTCAACTGCATAAATCTTGACTTGCCAGCTGGATCGAATGGCGCATAAAAAGCTGATCACAGCATGCTAAATGGGGTTTATCATAAAATTATTTGGAAACATCCTAGTACGCTACTTGCAGTTTTGCCATCTTCCCTAAGGTCTGTTTGATTGGGAGTCTATTGGTTTTATTGGTTACCCCTCTCTGGTTAGTGAATGCTACTCACTTTGGCGAGCATCATCATCTACAATCTGTTAAATGCCATAGTCTTACACTGCCTAGCACAGGAGCTCTTTCATCCCCTTACTATTATTGCAAAGTGGTCTCAAGATTACCGAGTCACATTTCTGTGTACATTATCTGCAATGCTTTGAAATACTCTTGATGCATATATTTTGAAGTTTAACAGATAGCACTGTAAAGTTTAACAGATAGCACTGTACTTTGCCATGCCCCATTTTCTTTTCTATTTTCATCACTTACTGCAATGTTTTGCATGCAGATTTTTTTTTTTTTTTTTTAGATTCTCATCATGTTTGGAGGAGGCTTGCTTTGCAAGTTATTGGCCTTGTTTTTTGGAATAATACTGTAATGTTTTGTTATAATGAAATATCCTCAAACTTATTAAGTTTTTAAGGGGTGTTTTATCGTACTTTTTAAACATTGAAAATATGCAATATTTTGCTGGTTTTTGTACGTATTAGTTACTATTTACATTTAATTGTTTACATTTTGAATTTATATGATTTACAAATGCTAACTTTTTTAAAATGAGGGGTGTCTCCTTTTCCTAATTCAGTTCTTCGGTATATAAGGGATGAACTGTATCACATACTGATTTTAACCTTTGTTTTGGCCATTCCATTACAGATGCATCTGCCCAAACATACTTGGTGCAGCAACCATCTTTGTTGTGTGAATTGCACCATTCCTCTGATATGAAAGTTAGGTCTAGTGCTGCTGCTACAATATGAACTGTCAAATAACCAGTATCTTGA
This sequence comes from Macrobrachium nipponense, assembly GCF_015104395.2. Classification (NCBI taxonomy): domain Eukaryota; kingdom Metazoa; phylum Arthropoda; class Malacostraca; order Decapoda; family Palaemonidae; genus Macrobrachium; species Macrobrachium nipponense. Next base: position 4,200,499 of record NC_087210.1, on the reverse strand, counting down.
AAGGCTGTTTATTCTGATATGACAGACCAGTTGTACTGATAATACGTTCTATAACGAAATAAGGACTGAAACCTGTCTGCAGTATGTGAGGTCAGTGTGTCACCAGACACAGCTTTTTTTATCACACTTGATGATATACTTTTCAGTATAGTATCAGTCTGCCACAGAAATATAGCAACTCCAGTAGTTCCTTCACCTCGACATTATTGCTGTGGGTAGGGTAGACGGATACTGCTGTCCATATATAATTCTCTTATTAATAGTGTGGCTGGGTCAGAGCTTCATTATACTATACCCAAATTTATGGATTTCCAATTTGTAAGTGATAAATCAGCTAAAGTAAAATATGAGATTGGTTTGTGACATGTCCACCAAATGTTGAGATATTTTTTGCATCATAAATCCAGACATCCTGATTCATTCAAATTTCCTGTTTCCTTGTCCTTCTGTTGCAGTTTAGATAATTTGACTGCGTCAATTCCAGGACTTTAAATAAGAACATTTTTTTAAGACTTGGATTCCGTCTGGCATTACCAGTCTTCAGTTGCCTGATAGAAGCTTTTAACCATACAGATTTCCCCTTTTCTGCATCAAGCTTAGTACATGTGATAACAAGAGGTTTGTGTTTATTGACTCTGCAAGCCAAATATTATTCTTTTTTTAAAGCTAACTAACTAGTAGGTTTTCAAATTTTATGGATTATTTGATTAAAGCAGCTGTAAGACATCTTGTCTGCAATAAAGTTAGCAATTATGTTTTGCAAAGTTTAATTACTGTATAGAATGTTGAGCATACTTGGTCAAAAGTGGGTGTAGGGAGGGTGAACCAGTGATGCCAAACGTGCTTTCTTCATTACAAATTGGCATTTAGAGATATCCTTTGTGATTCTTGAAAAGACTATATGAGAAACATATCTAATAGTAATCGAAGGCAATTCTATGACTAAATAGTGCTAGAAATAGCATATGAAAATAATAAGACAATATGACATAGTTTCCTCATGTGTTGTCAAATCTGCATTTACCCTTAGGGGATGATGAGGAGGAAAACAGTTGTAGCTTTTCATTAAAGGACATGTGTACTTAACTATCGAGGCAGACTTAGGCCATATGAAAAATATAAGAAAACAAATTCTCCCAAAACTAAAAATAAAAAACAACAATCATGACAAATAAAAAGATGTAGCTTATATGAAGATAATTCCAAAATTATGAATTAAATGACTTAATATTATTATGTATTATGTACTGAAAGGAATTAGTTAATATTTAAATTTTATTTAATTTTTGCTCATTTACAGTATATCTTCATAACTGACAATAACTTACCATTTTCAAAAGAAGAGTCAACTTTAAGTCTGCTATTTATAAGAAAAAGAAAACTAAGAAATGCCACAGTATTATAACAGATCAAGATTGAAGGAAAGGGAATCCATAATCTGCGAGTTTCCTTCGAGATGTGAAAAATGTCAACACTCAACAGTATTAGGTGATTGGGGCCCTCTTTTTGACTGACTTCATTGGTTTACCTATAATTAGGCTAAACTACTATGACTAGTATCATCCAACTCTAACCCCTTACATGGAAAAGCTGACTAAAAATGTTTATGATGATGATTTTGGCAACTAGGTACTAATATGACATGATTTTTCATCATATACTATGGGATGCCAGTTCTAACTGACGTATTTGCCCTTCGGGTTAATAACAAGTGACAGTACTGTACTTGTCTGACGTGGGCTATGGGCTATACCTATTCATATGCGGATATGTAACACACCTTTGCATGAGCCTCTTAAGCCAACACTAATTTAGAATGAGACCTGTATCCAAGAATTGCAACTCAAAATGTGAAACTTGTTGTTATCTGAAAGTGTTGCTGCTCACACAATGCATACTGTAGCCAGTGTATGAAATGAACAGTATTTTAAGTTCAAGATGTCATGGCTTTAGTTTCTCCCCCTCACTGCCCATGGGTGTTAATTTTGTTATGAGCTTTAGCCTTAACTTGGTTTCTGTATTTTATTAGATTTTCACATCATGTGAATTTTGTAATGTTTTAGTACTGTACATGTACAGCACATTTTTCTTCTTATAATTTTTTGAAATCTAATATGTAGTTCACTTTGGACAGATGTATCCTGGTCTAGAGGGGAGGATTTGTATTGTGTATGATAATGAGTCTCATTCTGTTGTTCTTTTTGCAGAGAAGGGCTCTGTTCTTGATTGCTGTGACAGCTGCTGATCTTGCTCCCAGAGCAGTGAAAGAGGTACTTGGAGAATACATGTATATTGTACTTTTAAGTATAACAGCACACTGGGGAAAAAGTTAAAATGCATTCATTCAGTGTTGTCTGTCTCCACCCAGGATTTCTTATGCCAATTCCTTATATGTATATTATAGCTCTGTACATTGGCCTGATATTGCAGTACACCAGTTCTCTTTCACATAAGATAATTTAAATTCCAAGCCTCTTATTGTACTAATACCTTAATGCCTAATAGGTGTTGTAAAACTGAATACTGATTTCAAACTTACAATAAAGCAAAGCACAAAGTGGCAAGATTTGTGGGTGAACTTGCCAATTCAGAAGGAGTCATATGTTTCACCTGGAGCATCCACTTCTCAGGTTTTGCTCTAGTAGAAAGGTTTGGTGAATGATCTTTATTGACCTTTCCCACCTCACCGTCAGCTCACCGGTCCTTCATCTTAGGCAAGCTGATATAGAGTTCTGTAAACTTTAAACAATGAGACATTTGTTCACCGGTGAATGCTTCAAGCAACCAGGAGACATCTTGGCCTTCTGTTGTTATTTTGTTGCTAAGGGTCAAATCATCTTGGATATACATTGGTTGAGGAATTTTTTTCTTCACCTTTCTCACTGAGAGGCTCTTCCTGTTTCATCCCTCCTTAATTCAATGTGGGTCTCAGAAAAATTTTTGTTTTTTTGGCATAGGCACACTCTTAGCTTCACATTGCATCATCTTTGATGAATTAACTTCCCATGCCACTTGTAATGTAATTTATAGAAATTTACTTGATTTTGGGCCAACACCTCTGTCATGATACTACCATGTTTCTTCCATGAGAGCTTGTAAGGTTGTTCGTCTCTACTTCTTTTGGCATAATTTTTTGGAATAAGCTAGTGTTTTGGATATAAACCATCCTCACCTAGTCTTGCTAAGAATATAGTGTGCCTGTTGTTTGGGCTCCCTTACCTCTTCTTACATTACTTAAAATGTTAAACAGTTATCTGCACAAAGTTTTGGACCTTGTTCATCTTGGAGGCTTGGGTTTCTTGACAATTTTTCCAGAATCTTCCTAGTTGCTAGAGGTTCTTTTAACCTCCAGAGCATCACAGTTCAGTGCACCTCCGCTAAGACGGTATTCAAACTATGTTTGCGATGAAACAAATATAGTAGTTTTTTTAAAAGAAAATTTACATATTTTTTCAGTACATATTAACTTGTTACTTCACAATCATCACACTTCTTGATATTTCAGCTGTGTTGCAACTGGATTAGACTACTGGGGATGCAAGGTTCTGAAGGTGTTTCTATACCAACTTATGGAAGCCATTTGGTCTTGGGTTAACCTGTCTAGGATTTATGCTTGATGCATAAATAGATTATATTAAAGAACTAATGGGTATGTATGGCAACAACAAATTTTAGTGAAAAGACAGGCTAACTGTCTTATTTATTTTTCAGTGACAGGTCTTAACTGTCTCGTGCAAAGATACAGCAGACTATCTGAAATGTCAAGAATTGGGGAAATGAGAGGAGTTGGTATAAAATTTCAAATTTAAGGGGTGTAATAGATTTGCTGAATGGAACTCTGCAAAAGGCAGTAGTAAACTTCATTCCTCAAACCACCAGTCATTGCAGACACCACCAAGAACTCAAGATTCTGTAATAAGCAACAAGGAATGTTGGGGTATGAATTTCCATTTGTCCCAGTATCTGCGCTTTTCCCTAAATGTTATAACATGCTAAACACTGGAAACACTGATTCAGTGCTGTTGACATTTTACTGAATTGATATCACTTCCTTCCTAGTTTTGCCATGGCAGCCTGTACAATTCCGTTTTCCCGGGGTCCAATGTAGAGAAGTGGTCCGCAGGTGGAGCAAGATTCTCTAGGGTCATAAGGAGTCTTGAATGCCAGCTTCATGTGGCTTCTTAGCCAAAAGAAGGAGTCCCAAGTTGTCTGGTCACTGGATAGTAATGGCAGATATGCAGCTATGCCCTTGAATTTCCACATTGTAGAATAAAGTACTCTTTGAAATCTTGATTTATTGATTACTCTATCTACTTTATGTTTGTGCACGCATACGAATGGACTTATGAGAGCTTAGGAAGGAACTTAGATGAAAGTTTTGCCTCCTCCAATAGCATTTGATAGCTAGGGTCTCTTATTTCTTCCTGCATTCAGGCAATGATGGATACGTGTGTCACTGAGTATCTGTCAGTCTCTTGGAATGGTGCATTAAAATCTGAAATTTGAAAACCCACAAAATCTCGGATGAGGTCAGCGTCCCCAGTGACTGCTTTTGAATGTATGTTAGCATGGATGGCAATTGCTTTGTACAATAGCCCAATTGAACATCCGAAGGTTGTCTTTAATAAAGTTCTCTTATAAACTAGAACTTTACTATGAAAAATGCTAGAGGATGCAGGAGATTTAAATTCATCACTTCATTTGAAGTAATGTATCAGCTATATGACAACGGTATTGTAATTAATACTGTTTAATGGAAGGATCAGTTGGTATTCATTCATGGGATGTTATTCATCTGATCTTTGGTACATGACTGATATAGCTATTATGTATGTATTGGGAGATAGATCTTATGTGCCTGCATTTATTATGTGTTTATTTATACCAGTTCCAACCAGTGTGTATTTTGACAGTTTTAGGTCCATGGCAAATAGGAAGTGAACAACAATTTTCACTTTAGAATCATCCTATTTTGCAACCAGGTCAGCTGAGCTTAGTATGAGGCAAAGTTGACTCCTAGCTGCACCATAAGTTTTTCAAAGGCCTATGATACTTTGAGGTTGAGAGTTACTTTAACAATGACAGTGCTTATCTTAATTTTGCAGTCAGGGGAATACTTCCTGGAAATCACAGGAGATTCATATAAAAAGTACAAGTATATGTAATACTAATGTCTTCATATTACTGTTTAAGACTTTCTTAGCCCCTCTTATTGGTTGAGTTTGTGAGAACAGTATCAACAGATTTTTCTTCAGGAAACAAAACTTATTTAAAATTAGTTCTACTCTGAATACCTATGTCCCAGCAGTTCTGATCAGCTTATGCTTCTACCATTTACCTGAGCTGATAAGAAGTGTAGCTCGTGAAACAATGAACACTTTCTTGAAGAGGAAGGTCTTACATAACATTATCACCACTGCAGTGGTTGTGAGTAGGAAATCAGCACTTTGCGTTACCACTTATCCCGGATATTGATGCATAAGTAAAATAAGGTTATATTTTTGGAAATTGGGGTTCTGTAACACAAACTGGTATTTCCATATGTTTGTGTAAAATGCCCTTAGTCTCTCAATCATTTATTGAAAAGAGACAGAAGTATGCTAGTATAACTATGGGTTTGTGTGGAAAAGTTAGTGTTGTGCTATAAACATTTGGTGTGTTTCATTAAAATAGTACGTTTGCTTGACTAGCAATTTAGATGGGAGGCTGAGATGCCTAATGCCCCAAAATGTTTGTTTATACATACATGTGGGATCCCAGGGTGACTTGGGTATATACAATATTTATTATGAGACACCAAAGCTCTGATAACTCAAGTACTAGTTGTTGACAGGGGAACTTACCCTTTTTCCATGTTGAGTCTTGTGGATGTGGGCCAGTACTACTTAATGTAGGTACTGTATATGGTTGGCAGGTTGTGGTGAAATGCTTAAAAGTTATTGTAAAATTATTACTAGTTTTAGTATTGTAGGTAAGGGATTTGAATGTTTATATGACAAGTCAGCAAGCTACTGATTTAACCTTTTGAGAACCAGAAGTTCCTGTATATAGAAGAAAAACAGCTTTGCAAGAAAGAGAGGGATTTTAAGTAAAAGTAAATAGTAATGTAAATAATTCATCATCATCATAGATATTTCTCTATCAGCTTTTCCCTTTTTGGCATTAAATATGAAACTAGGTCTCTACTCCAATACGTCCTCCAATTTTTTAAATTGGAATATCAGCATTACTGGGTCTCTTCACATTATGATTTTCATTCTCCATAGCAGCTTCAGTGAGAGTTGCACTGTTTAACAATGAAGGAAATATTATGAAATATTAGTGGGACAAACCAGTATGAAATATTTCATACTGGGATGGTTCATCTGCATAGGAATGCTGAGTCTTTACAAGCTTAATAGCATGTCCTAACAATAAGAGACTCTAGGACTCATGAGGATAATGAAGGTTCCTTATTAAGCTAATCTTATTTAAGATGACAATCGTGGCAATATTGTAATAGATATGAAAATCTCATAGTGTGGAATTCTGCTGGCAATGGCAATACAACAGTTTTAGAATAATCATAAAACTGTTTTTTAGATAAATGATTTGATGCATAAACTGTTGCCAAAGTGCAAAATTTTTTGTGCATTGGTAGTTTTGTCATCATTCCCTCCAGCTCTGTGCAGTGTAAATAACCAATGTGAAATGCTGTATACAATGTCTTTACAGTCACATAGTTCTCATCCAAGTAGGTTTGTGTTTTCCAGTTTTTCTGGTGCCCAAAGGAGCCCAGGTGAGATTCACATACTGTTCTCCAAGGGGTGGAGCCAGTGGCATGTCAAAACACTCTTCATCTCTTGTTCATAATCAACCTGCCGTCTGACTCCTAATATTCATCTAAAAGCTTTATCCTTATATATATATATATATATATATATATATATATATATATATATATATATATATATATATATATATAGTATATATAAAATTTTGATACATTCAACTTCCCTGTCAGATATATACTTAGCTATAGACTCCGTCGTTCCCGACAGAATTCAAATTTCGCGGCACACTACAGGTAGGTCAGGTGATCTACCGGCCTGCCGCTGGGTGGCAGGAATAGGAACCATTACCGTTCTTGAACCAGATTTTCTCTGTCGCAGGGGCTGGTAACATCGTTTGCTAGTTCCTCCTGACTTTGACTTTCGAATTTCATCGCCGTTGATCTTTTGGACTGCTATTTGGTGACGTATTGGATCTCTGGCTTGGCATACGCTTTTGTGGACTGTTTTTTGATTTTGGATTTGGATTTTCATGTATGACACTTACCTGGCAGGTATATATATAGCTATATTCTCTGTTCGCACTGGCAGAATTTTCAAAACTCGCGGCAACCGCTAGATCACTGGTAGTTCAGGTGATCGCCACACCACCCCGTTCCCGTGGTGGCGCTGGTGCTCGGAATCATTCCCATTTTCGTCAGATTTTTTCTGCCAGCCGAACCGGCAACATCGTTGTGGGTTCCCTGCTAGAATTTCGAACTCGTTAGCTGACTTTCGCTGTACTTTGATGGATTTATTGGGTATCGTATTGGAAAGTTGGATTGGCAATCGCGTTTGGAATTTCTTATAATGTCTGATTCTGGTTTAGTATTTAGAGTGTGTGTGAAAGAAGGGTGCAAGGTGAGACTGCCGAAAGCCTCGGTAGACCCTCACACAGTATGTAAGAAGTGTAGAGAGGGTGTGTGTACTTGGGATAATAGATGTAATGAGTGTGAAAGTTTAAATGAGAAGGAATGAAAGACTTTCACTAAATATGTTGAGAGACTAGAAAAGGATAGAGTAAGGAGATCGGTGTCTCGGAGTGAGAGGTCAGGCTCTTCTAGTAAGGCCTTGAATGCTTCTGTTATTTCTCCTCCTCCTTCCCAAGTAGAAGTTGTAGATCCTTCTCCTCAGGTTTCTCCTGCGCCTGCTGCTGTTTCTGAGGATCCTAATTATGTTAAAGTGTTTGCAGCCCTTGCGTCAATGGGCGATCAGATTCAGCGTCTTACAGACAAAGTGGGTGCTTTTGAGAGTGTCAGTGTAGTGGAGGGGGCGGCTGATCGTCTCTCTCGTGCTCCTAGACCTAGGCCTCTGCCAAGCTCCCAGACCCAAGGGAGAAGGCATGTCGACAGTCGAAGGGAGGCGAGAGGGGTTCCCTTACGATCAGTCGTCCCTTCAGGCAGTCCTGTTGCGTCCCAGGCTGCAGCAGTGCGCCATAGAAAAGGCAACACTGGGAAGTGTTTTTCTTCTACCGATAGTTCTGCGTCAGGCAGGTATCGACGCTATGCGGAAGAATCGCGTTCGCTGAAGAGGACGCATAGACCTACGTCTTCTCAGGATGAACTTGACGCCCAAGAGCGGTGGAGTAGCCCCGAGATTTTCTCATCTAGTGACGATGAGGACGTGGTTCCGGTTAAAAGGAGGAGAACTTTTCGTTCAAGGCAGGACGCAAGACTTCATTTAGCCGGCGGTTCGCCTGATAAGAGCCCTCCTTCTGCATCCTGGGCAGTTTCTCCTGTATCTTCGCCTTCTCGTAGACCTCAGGTTCGAGTTTCTCGTCGTAGCAATACTTCTCGTCTTCATTCCCCGCATGCTCAGGCATCCCGTCAGGAAACAGAGACTAAGGACTTTCTTAAAGAGATGCAAGGAAGGTTAGCCGATCTAGTTAAATCGTGGGAAGCAACGGAACACCCTCCTACGAGACGTAAGGACGTTTCTCTCCCCGTCAAGTCCTCCAAAAGGACGCATGATTGTTTGCCTCCTCATCGCACTTCGGATTCTCGTGTAGGACGCAAGTTACCGGCTAAGTCGGACGGACTCTCAGGCGGACAGGACGCAATTACGGAGCGGATTCACGTTTGGTGGACGTATCTCAGAAGGACGCAGGACGCAGGCGGCAGGACGTTAACCCTTCTTCTTCCTGTGAGGTTAGAGAAGATGTTCAGCAGCAAGACCTTGGATTACAAGATGTTTCTTCGGCAGAAGAGGAGATGGAAGACTTAGCGTCTGAAGAAGAGAAAGATGGTGAAGCACCTTCTTCAGACTACAAGAAGTTAACTGATTGCCTTCTGTCAATTTTTGAAGGGGAATTTCAGCCTTCAGCTCCGATGTCACCCCTTTCTCAGTTCTCGAAGAATAAAACACCGAAGAAGTCATCGTTTTTGAAGATGAAGCTTTCAATTACAGCAAAGAAGGCTCTTCAAAGGATCGATACGTGGTTGAAAGAAAAGAGGGAAGCGGGCAAGACTTCTTTCTCCTTCCCTCCAGCCAAATTAGCATCGAAGTCCGGAATCTGGTATGCGACGGGGGAAAGTCTTGGCCTGGGAGTTCCTGTCTCCTCCCAGGGGGATTTTTCCAACATTGTTGACAGTTCCCGCAGACATGCTTTGAATTCGGCTAAAGTTTGGTGGACGTCATCAGAGTTAGATCATCTCTTGAAAGGTATTTTCTGGACATTTGAGGTTTTTAATTTTCTTGATTGGTCCTTGGGGGCTCTGGGACGAATCTTGGAAGATAAGGAATCAACTTCTTCGCAACTTCCAAGCAGTATTATGTCCTGCATGGACAAAGCCCTAAGGGATGGGGCGAATGAGTTAGCATCGCTTTTCACCGCAGGAGTTTTAAAGAAGAGGTCACTCCTGTGCTCTTTTGCTGCAAAGGGCGTTTCTAACGCTCAGAAATCCGAATTGGTTTTTTCCCCACTCTCGGATCAGTTATTTCCTTCGGATCTTATCAAGGATATTTCGCTTTCCCTGACTCAGAAAGCGACGCGGGATCTTTTAACGTCTTCGGTAAGGAAATTTTTACCCACCAAAGTGGTTAAGAAGACACCTAAGGAGTCAAGACAGGCTAGTCAGCCCTTTCGAGGCAAGTCCTTTTCTCGTCCTTCCTTCAGAGGAAGAAGAGCTCCTCCCAAGAGGGGTTCGAAACCCAGTAATAAACAATGAAGAACAAGTCCTTCAGACATCAGTTGGGGCCAGACTCCAGAAGTTTTGGGAGATTTGGCAAGAAAAGGGAGCAGATCCTTGGGTCGTCACGGTAGCCAAGGAAGGTTACAAGATCCCTTTTCTGAAGAAACCACCCTTTCGACATCGCCAAGAGAGCTTGGAGCTCACTACAGCGATCCAGGGAAACAAGAAGCACCTGCAAGAGCAAGTACTTTCTATGCTCAGGAAAGGAGCAATAGAACCTGTTCTGGATCACTTATCCCCGGGATTTTACAACCGGCTTTTCTTAGTAGCGAAATCCTCGGGGGGATGGAGACCAGTACTGGACGTAAGTCAACTCAACTTATTTGTGGAGAAGACAAAATTTACTATGGAAACGACCGATTCAGTACTGGCAGCGGTGCGTCCAGGGGACTGGATGGTTACCCTGGACCTTCAAAGACGCATATTTTCATATCCCAATTCATGCAGGATCCAGGAAGTACTTAAGATTTGTGATCTAGAACAGGGTCTTTCAGTTCAAAGCCCTCTGCTTCGGACTGTGCACAGCCCCACAAGTTTTTACAAGAGTGATGTCAAGCGTGGCGAAGTGGCTACATCTTCTAGGGATAAGAGTGTCTCTATACCTAGACAATTGGCTCATAAGAGCCCAATCAAGAAGACAATGTCTGGAGGACTTAGAAATGACGTTGGCATTAACGAACGAATTAGGGCTGATGGTGAACTTAGAAAAGTCGAATCTGATCCCCAAACAGGAGCTAGTTTATTTGGGGATTCTGATTTCCTCAGCGACTTTTCAGGCTTTTCCATCTCCTGACAGGCAAGCTCAATGCATCCGGAAAGTACAAGCCTTTCTAGAGAAAGAACAATGTTCTGCACGAGAGTGGATGAGCTTACTGGGGACTCTCTCGTCACTGGAACGGTTCGTTTCTCTAGGAAGGCTTCACATGAGACCCTTGCAAATATTTTTGAACCAAGTCTGGCCAAGAAAATCGCAACCGGATTCCTTCCTGTTTCGAATTCCTCGCAAGATCAAAGAGGAATTACTTTGGTGGCTAACTCCGGGGAAGTTAGCGGAGGGAGCGTCGCTCCAGCAGAAGAACCCAGACCTTGTATTGTTTTCAGACGCGTCGGACGCAGGCTGGGGAGCAACTCTCGGCCCTCAAGAAGTGTCAGGTCGCTGGAGCAAGGAGGAAGTGTCTTGGCATATAAACAGGAAGGAACTGATGGCGATTTTCTTGGCTTTGAAAGAGTTCAACGCGGTGATCCGCAACAAGGCGGTGCAGGTCAACGCGGATAATACCACAGCTCTGGCGTACATCCGCAAGCAAGGGGGAACGCATTCAGTCTCTCTTTGCAAGTTGGCGGAGGAGATCCTTCTATGGGCAGAGAAGGAAAACGTAACCCTGCTCACCAGGTTCATTCAAGGGGAGAAGAATGTGAGAGCAGACCTGTTGAGCAGGGAAGGTCAACTTCTGTCTACAGAATGGACTCTACATCTAGAAGTATGCCAGAGTCTGTGGAAATTATGGGGTCGTCCAGTGGTGGACTTGTTTGCGACAGCAATGACAAAGAGATTGACGACTTATTGCTCTCCAGTCCCAGACCGTCAAGCAGTCCCAGTAGATGCCTTTCTTCTAGATTGGACGGGGCTAGACGTGTACGCCTTTCCCCCGTTCAAGATGTTAGGAAAGGTTTTGAAGAAATTCAGGGAGTCAAGGGACGAGAATGACTCTCATAGCTCCCTACTGGCTGGCCCGAGATTGGTTCACAGAGGTACTGGAATGGACAGTAGATGTACCAAGAACACTTCCAGCAAGAGTAGATCTACTCAAACAGCCTCACTTCAACAGGTACCACAAGAACACCCTCGCTCTGGGTCTGACTGCTTTCAGACTATCGAAAGACTTGTCAGAGCGAGGGGGTTTTCTAGAGAGGCGGCCAGAGCTGTGGCCGGAGCAAGAAGAGCCTCGACTATTAAGGTGTACCAGGCGAAGTGGGAAATCTTTCGTAAGTGGTGCAAGAGTCGGAAGATTTCTTCATCCAGTACCTCTGTGACCCAAATTGCCGACTTCCTTTTATATTTAAAGAAGGAAGTAGGGTTGTCAACTCAGACAATTAAAGGATATCGTAGTATGTTGGCCTCAGTATTTAGACACAGAGGTTTAGATATTACCAATAATCTCGATCTGAGAGACCTCATAAGGTCCTTTGGAACAAGGAAGGAACACCGATACAGAACACCTTCCTGGAATCTCGATGTAGTCCTGAAATTCTTAGGAACTAATAAGTTCGAACCGATGGATCAAGCTTCGTTTAGAGATATCTCAAAAAAGACCATCTTTTTGGTGGCCTTGGCCACAGCTAAAAGGGTTAGTGAGCTGCAAGCAATTAGCAAACATGTTGGCTGGAAGCATGACAAGGCAGTTTGCTCTTTTCAGGAGGATTTCTTGGCCAAGAACGAGAATCCAGCTCATCCCTGGCCAAGGTCTTTTGAGATTATGGGTCTTTCAGATTTGGTAGGACAGGAACAAGAGAGAGTTCTCTGTCCAGTAAGGGCTTTGCGCTATTATATAGAGAAAACCAATAATATTAGAGGAACTTCAGAATCACTGTGGTGCTCTGTGAAGGACCCTAGCAGAGCAATGGCCAAAAATGCTATTGCCTTTTTCCTCAGGGAACTGATTAAAGAATCACATATGTTATGCCAAGAAGAAAATTTCGGCATCCTTAAGGTTAAGGCGCACGAAGTGAGAGCAATAGCTACTTCCTTGGCATTTAAAAGGAATATGGCCCTCAAAGATATCATTGAAACGACGTTTTGGAGGACTAATTCAGTGTTTGCGTCTCATTACCTTAGAAACGTCAAAACAACCTTTGACAACTGTCAAACTTTGGGCCCTTATGTATCCTCAGGAGCAGTATTGGGCAAGGGAGTTTCCACCCCATAGCTTACTAACATGCTAGGTATTTTAATTAAGTGGTGTTGTTTTTATGGTTGTCTGAGAGGGTGATTTCCTCTTCAGTCTATGAAGTGTAGTGTGTTATGTTAGCTTTGTGTGTGGTTCAGGTGGTCTAACTTATCCTAGCATGAATGCCCGTGGTAAGAGAGGGCTAGGGTTTCCTGTCAACGAATTGGTCCCGTCCAGTTGTCAGACCCTTGTTTTTAGCTTCATCAACTATTAGGTCATATCCTAGTTGGGAGCTACTAAGGTTTAGCAGGCTAAGAGGCAGGATTTATGAAGTCAGCTACCTTAGCAGGTAAGGAATCTAAGAGTATTTGGAATTTATTTTAAATTTTAAACTCTTACAATGTTGCTGTCTTTGACCCACCTCCAAATGTGTCAATCAGCTATATATATACCTGCCAGGTAAGTGTCATACATGAAACTTTGTTATATCATAATAACATCATTTTTCTCAGAATGTCTGATATTTCGTTTTCGTTCAGAGTGTGTGTGAATGAAAGTTGTTATGTGAGACTACCGAAAGCTTCGGTAGATCCTCACACTACTTGTAAGAATTGTAGAGGGAATGTATGCTCACAATTGAATACATGCAAAGAATGCAAGGATTTAAATGAGGAGGAATGGAAGATACTTGATTCTTATTTGAGAAAGTTGGAAAGGGATAGGGCTAGAAAAGCCTCTTCCAAGAGTGTGAGTAGGTCGGTCTCTAACGAGCCAGTTAGTGGTCGCTTGCCTATCTCTAATCCAAATGTTTCCTCCCATACAGCTATACCTTCTCAATTATCCGACTCTGCAAGTTCAACATCGGAAATTGCAAGTCTGAAAGCTTCACTTTTGGAGATGGAGCGTAAATTAAAGGAATTGGAAGGTAAGCATAGTGAAAGTGTTCCCAGTGAAGTGGAGGGTGCGTCTGATTGGCTCTGTCTCACTCCCAGGTCTAGACCTCTTCCAGGCTCCCAAGCCCAGAGGAGAAGGAATGTCGAAAGCCGCAGGGAGGTTTCAGAGAATCCCCACCGGTCAGGCGTCCCCTCGGCAGATTCTGTAGTTGTGTCCCAGACTGCCAAGGATAGTTGTTGGAAAGACGTCCTAAAACAGTGCTTTTCTTCTTCTGATTCGTCTTCAAAGAAAGGATGGAGTTCTGACAGACTATCGAGACCTTCGAAGAGATCTTGGAGGTCTCCAGTTTTCGACTCTAGCCCGGAACCCGGAAGAATTTCCGGAAGAATATCCTCCGGAAAAGAAGAGAAAGGAAGTATTTTCAGCAGAATCTCGTTCCCCTTCATCGGAATTAGAAAAAGAAGACGCAGCTACGAAAATTTTGGAACAAATGCAGAAACAAATATCTTCATTAATAGGAGTTCTGAAGAAGGATCCTCCTAGAAGAAAGGATAAATTCCTTCCAATAAAAAGATCCTGTCCGATGGAACTCTCTGAGAGCTCGGACGAGGTGCCTGCCAGGAGTCTGGCGCCAGGCTCCTGTCAGGCACAAAGCGCCTACAAGGCAAGAGGATTTTCATGAATGGCGAGAAGAGCCTGAAACTCCTACTAGACGAAAAGCGCCTGAGGCGCCTGGATCGAGGCGCAAAACGCCTGAAACTTCTGAAATCAGACGCAAAGTGCCTGAGGCGCCTGAAACGAGATGCAAAGCGCCTGAGGCGCCTGAAATGAGGCGCAAAGCGCCTGAAAGAAGACGCAAAGCGCCTGAGGCGCCTGAAGCGCCTGAAACGAGGCGCAAGGCGCCTGAAGCTCCTGAAATGAGGCGCAAAGCGCCTGAAGCGCCTGATGCTAGACGTAAAGAGCCTGAGCCTCCTGCCAAGCGCCTGGCGCCTGAATCTCATTTCAGGCGCCTCACTCCTGAAGCGCCTAATATCCATCAAGTGTCAATCAGACGCAAGGACTTAACCAAACTACAGGAGCCAGGCTTCAGGCGCTATGAATCAGAAGCTGTATCGGAGTTTGAGGCGGACTTAGAGGCTCCTCTTTGGGAATTTTCTCAGGATCAGTTTTCACCTGACAGGGTCTCTAGATGTCGCACAGGCGGCCGTAGCCCTTGTCAGGATGGGCCTGATTCTGCGAAGATGGAGAGACATTCGAGGCCTTCTCCTGATAGGGACGGGAGTTGTCGCACAGGCGGCCGTCGCCCTTGTCGGGAGGGTCTTAGTGTAATCAGAGGCAAAGGGCAACATCGGCCTTCACCTGGCAGGGACTCAAGATGTCGCACAGGCGGCCGTAGCCCTTGTCAGGTTGCAGTCGGTGTTGCTACGAGCCCTTCACCTTCCCGAGAGAGGAGTCCTCCTCCAGTTGCGCACTCATCTCCAAATATAACTCCTCATGATTTAGAAGATGTCTCGGACTCGGAAGAAAATAAGGGGGCAGGTCTTTCAGACTATAAGACCTTGACAGCCCTCTTATTAAAAGAATTCGGAGAGTCTCTGAGCCCTGCTGCCCCTCCTTCTCCTCGGTCTTTATTTTCGAGTACGAAAACTGCAAAGTCTTCCTCCTTTTTGAAGATGCAACCGACCATCTCGATGAAGAGGGCTTTGCAGTCTTTTGGAAATTGGCTTAAAACCAAGGAGGAGGCGGGGAAGACTGTGTTTGCCTGTCCCCCTTCCAGACTATCGGGGAGGAAAGGGATTTGGTACAACACGGGAGAATTGATGGGACTTACTCTTCCCTCCTCTGCTGAAGCGGACTTCTCAACCTTGGTGGACTCGGCAAGAAGACACGCTCTTCCATCGGCCAAAACGAACTGGACAATGTCTGAAATGGACCATCTCCTCAAGGGAATATTCCATGTCTTGGAAGTTTTTAACTTCCTAGACTGGTCCCTTGGGGCTTTGGCCAAGAAGACGCAAGACCCTCAGTTTTTGGAACCAGAAGTCTTGCATAGTGTGCTCGCCTGTATGGACAAGGCGGTGCAGGATGGATCGGCTGAAGTGGCATCCCTTTTCGGGGCAGGAATACTGAAGAAGAGGTCTGTCTATAGTTCATTCTTAACTAAGGCAGTCTCTCCAGTGCAGAGGACTTATCTTTTATACGCCCCTCTGTCTAAGCAGTTGTTTCCTTCTCAGTTAATGAGGGATATTTCCCACACTCTTACTGAGAAGACAACACAAGATTTGCTGGTGCAATCGGCAAAGAAGCCAAGACCGGCCGTTCCTGTCACGAAGAGGGAGCCAAGAACTGCCCAACAGCCCTTTTGAGGCAGCTCTTCAAGCCGAGCCCCGAGGAAGAGAGGAGGGGAAAAAAGAGGAAGATCTTCCATTAGAGTCCCGAGGAAGAATCCAAAATGAGGTTCCAGTCCTCCAAGCACCAGTAGGGGCCAGGCTTCTGAAATTTTCAGAAGCATGGGCCTCAAGAAAAGCAGATTCTTGGTCCCTACAAGTTCTCAAGAAAGGATACCTCATCCCCTTCAAGAACAGACCTCCATTGACGACGACACCGAGGGAGCTGTCAGCGAGGTACAAAGATCCTGTAAAAAGAGATGCCCTGCTCGGGTTAGTACAGCAAATGTTGGAGAAGGAGGCCATCGAGAAAGTACAGGATCCGCACTCCCAGGGCTTTTACAATCGCCTCTTTTTAGTGCCAAAAGCCTCGGGAGGGTGGAGGCCGGTCCTGGACGTGAGTGCATTGAACTGCTTCGTGGAGAAGACAAAGTTCTCCATGGAGACTTCCAACTCGGTCCTTGCTGCTCTGCGTCCAGGAGATTGGATGGTCTCCCTCGACCTTCAGGACGCTTACTTTCACGTCCCCCTGCATCATTCATCGAGGAAATATCTTCGATTCATGGTGCAGGGAAGGATTTATCAATTCAGGGCTTTGTGCTTCGGCCTCTCGACGGCTCCTCAGGTGTTTACGGCGTTGATGAGGAACATAGCAAGATGGCTACATCCGAAGGGGGTGAGAATATCGCTTTACTTGGACGACTGGCTCATAAGAGCACAGTCAAAACAACAGTGTTTGGAGGACTTGGAGATAACTCTGGAGTTAGTCAGATCTCTCGGATTGCTCGTGAACCTCGGGAAGTCTCAAACGATCCCCCTGCCAGAACATTGTCTATCTGGGGATTCGGATGGATTCTCGGGGTTTTCGAGCATATCCATCCCAAGAAAGGATTACGAGAGGGTTGGAAAAGATCTCTGCCTTCCTGAAGAAAGAACGAAGTTCAGCGAGGGAATGGCTCAGTCTTCTGGGCACCCTTTCGTCGTTAGAACAGCTCGTTTCTCTGGGGAGGCTTCACATGAGACCCTTGCAGTTCCATCTAAGGAGAAGTTGGAACAGAAAGACAGGAGAGCTGACAGATACCTTTCCCATAGAGGAAAGCATCAAGAACCACTTACGATGGTGGTTAGAACCTCTAAGAAAGAACGAGGGAGTGTCCTTGTCTCTACAGAACCCTCACCTAGTGTTGTTCTCCGACGCCTCGGAAACGGGATGGGGAGCAACACTAGGGACGAAGGAAGTGTCAGGCATCTGGACGGAAGAACAAAAGACCTGGCATATAAATGCAAAAGAGCTCATAGCCATTCATTTGGCCCTGAGACATTTCGAGAACGAAGTCAGAGGCGTGGTGGTCCAGGTCAACTCGGACAACACCACGGCTCTGGCATATGTAAGAAAACAGGGGGGGGACACACTCTTTCTCCCTTTACGAGCTGGCAAGGGATCTATTGGTCTGGACGGAGGAACGAAAGATAGTGCTCCTGACGAGATTCGTTCAAGGAGGGAGAAATATAAGGGCAGACAGATTGAGCAGAAAGAACCAGGTCCTTCCAACAGAATGGACCCTTCATTCACAAGTCTGCCAGCAACTATGGTCTCTTTGGGGGAAGCCTCAAGTAGACCTGTTTGCAACGTTCCTCTCCAGAAGGATGGAGAACTTCTGCTCGTTGGGGGAGGATCCCAGAGCCCTGTCAGTCGATGCCATGCTCATGAACTGGACGGGCATAGATGCATATGCTTTTCCCCCCATTCAAGATACTGGGGGAGGTAATAAGGAAGTTCGTGTCCTCGGAAGGAATGAGGATGACGTTGATCGCTCCCTATTGGCCTGCAAGAGAATGGTTCACAGAGGTACAATAATGGACGGTTGACTTCCCCAGATCTCTTCCCGAAAGGACAGATCTGCTCAAACAACCCCACTTCGAGAGGTACCACAAAAACATCCACGCTCTCGCCCTGACTGCCTTTCGACTATCGAAAGACTGGTCAGAGCGAGAGGCTTTTCTCGCAAAGCTGCAAAAGCAATTGCGAGAGCAAGAAGGTCCTCAACCATGCGGATATACCAATCGAAGTGGGAAGTTTTCCGTAGATGGTGCAAGGCGAAGAAGCTGTTCTCCTCCGATACCTCTGTGACTGAAATTGCTGATTTCCTTCTATATTTACGGGAGGAATCTCAGTTAGCAGTGTCAACTATTAAAGGTTATAAGAGCATGTTGTCTGCTGTGTTCAAGAACAGGGGCCTGAACATAGAGAATGACAAAGATCTTCATGATTTAATTAGATCATTTGAGACAACTAAATCAAGAACTTCACTCACCCCTAGTTGGAACCTAGATGTGGTTCTCAGATATCTCACATCAGAGAAGTTCGAGCCTCCTGATAAAGCATCTTTCAGAGACATCACACAAGAAAATGTATTTTTCTGATAGCTCTCGCTACTGCAAAAAGAGTAAGTGAATTGCAAGCTCTAGACTCGAGAGTGGGCTTTAAGGGAGACTCGGCAGTATTATCTTTCAGACCTTTGTTTTTAGCGAAAAACGAAAATCCCTCAAGACCTTGTCCTAGAAGTCTTGAAGTAAAAGGGCTTTCTCAATTGGTGGGAAATGAAATTGAAAGAGCATTATGCCCTGTTAGAGCATTGAAGTTTTACCTGCAAAAGAAGAAACAGTTGCAAGGTTGCAATCAGAGCTTTTGGTGTGCGGTTAAGGACCCGAAAAGACCAATGTCTAAGAATGCATTAGCCTTTTTTGTCAGAAATATAATAACTGAAGCTCACATGAGGTGTAACAGTGATTCATTTACGACATTTAGGGTTAAAGCGCACGAGGTACGTGCAGTTGCTACATCGTTATCGTTCAATAAGAACATATCGATGAAAAACATCTTAGCAGCCACGTATTGGAGGTGCAACTCAGTGTTTGCCTCACATTATTTAAAAGATGTAAGAGTAACATACGAGAAATGCTTCTCTCTGGGTCCGTATGTATCAGCGGATACAGTGCTGGGTAAAGGAGATAGGACTGATCCTTAAATTTTTTATTATCCTTATATTTTGTATAGTTTGATTTCAAAATAGTTTGGTGTTGAGTTTTTAAGGTTGTTTGAAAGGTGTTTGGGGATAACTCCTTTCAATCGTAAATACTAATCCACGGTTAGGATCGGGTGATCGGGATCAGTGTTGTACTCCTTTGTATGCCATTAGGCATAGGTATATTGTCATGTAAGTGGATAGGACCCCAGTGACAATTGCCATCAGGTTCTGTCAAGTAAGTGGATAAGACCCCATTGACAGTCCTCTCAAGAGTTATCAGCCATAGGTCACAACCTCACTGAAGCTTTTGAGGCAAAGCAGACTTCTAAGCAATAGCTATGAAATCTTCCGCCAAAACAGGTAGGAACCAAGGTATTGTTAATTAACTTTTATTACCTACAACGTATGTTGTTTACCTGTCTAATCAGTAATTAGCTGTCTCTTACCCTCCGCCAAAGGTGCCAATCAGCTAAGTATATATCTGACAGGGAAGTTGAATGTATGAAAATGATATTGTTATTGTACAATAAAGTTTCATACATACTTACCTGGCAGATATATACTTATCTATAGACTCCGTCGTTCCCAACAGAAATTCAAATTTCGCGGCACACACTACAGGTAGGTCAGGTGATCTACCGGCCTGCCGCTGGGTGGCAGGAATAGGAACCATTACCGTTCTTGAACCAGATTTTCTCTTCCACCTGTCTCCTGAGGGGAGGCTGGGTGGGCCATTTAATCGTATATATCTGCCAGGTAAGTATGTATGAAACTTTATTGTACAATAACAATATCATATTTCTGATACATTTTCAATGTCATTACGATGTTTATTTCTGTGCAGATTGAGCCACTGGCTAATGTATACTACTGTAGTCATACATTCTAATGGAATTTAAGTTTTTTATTTACAGATCTTACTCAGCCTGTTCATGTTTGATCTGTCTTTATTAATTTTTCATGTTGGATATCATTACTCCTAAATATTTTCCAGATTCTTTATTCCTCTCTGTTTATGTATATTTTATCCCCTCATATATTTTTTGTTCTCATTACTACATATGTTTTTCTTAGATTTCTTATGAGTTCAATTTCTCTGTATACATGATGCATTCCTTTTAGCAAGCTTTGTATATCTTGTGACATTTTGCCAGGCCCAGGATTCTATCATTACTCCATTCACCACATTCTCTTCCATCTTTAACCCATTTTAACCTTATAAAATACTGCAAATTCATGCCATCAACATTATTTTTGATCTACTTTGTTCATGCATTATTTCAGTTAGTTTTACATTTGTGGTGGGAATATATTCCCACATTGACTATGTATTACTTTACATACATGAATAATTGAAATTAGCTTTACACAATAGGAATACCATAATGGTGCAATACTTTTCATAATATTTATTTGTGTATTCAGTCAAATGTGTTGTAGCGCAAATACTTGATCTCTGCAATTCTTGCTTTTTATAAATGCAGCTTGTTTATCTCTAAGCGTCAATATCTTTCTGCAGCATTTTGGGAACAAGCATACTGATTGTATCATCACAATGGACGTAGGTACAGTACGTACCTCTAGTGCTACCATTTTTGCAGGTCACCATTCTTATGTACTTTTGCTGTGACATCCAAATTCCAGTCACCTGGCTTAGTTTCCTCATTCCATTTTCTGCAAAACACTGTAGTTAGTGTATGAGGTGTTTTTCATTTTCAGCTAAAATCTCTGCAGTAATCTGGTGCTTCCTATCTCCTATGTTTTTGTATCGCTGATTCCTCTTCAAAAATCATCAGTTAATTCGTTAGCACATTCATGTCATCTTCACCTATAGTATATCAACCAAGTTAACCCCCTCTTATCTCTTAATTATCTCCTCTTCATAGGTATTTTCTTCTTTTTCTTTTCACACGCAGATATTTCATTGATAATTATTTGGGCTAACCTAAGAACCAAGCCATTCCCTGAATTATATAAACTTTGTCAGCATTGTTCATCAGTTTTCCCGATATTTTCTTCATTTTACTTCTAACATCCTCCATCTCCTCATTGTTCTTACCACTTTTGCATTCATATCACCACAAACAATTTTCATATATTTCTGGTTCCTGCATTTCATTTATGTAAAGGAATAAAGGAATAATTTTTTTGCTCACACACATATTTACCACAATTTAACCAAATGTAGCATTGCGTACAGTCATTCCCATACAGGAAAATCACCTTAGGAACAAAATAAAAGGCAACTTAATTCTTCCTTTGTGGCTGGTATCTGTACAAACAAATTAATAAAGTGTGTTTGCAAGTTCTCAGTCTACCATAATCATTGAGTTCCTAGGTTTAGATGTTCAGTTAGTGTGTTTACAATATTTTGGAAAATTTTTTGCAATTTAGAAAATATTTAAATGTTTGAAATGGTTAAGTTTTAAACTTTTCTGTTTTATTGACAGAGAAAATTTATAACTTTTTCTGTAAAAATTATTTATGTTAATTGCTGAATGTGTCTACCTTGCTTGTTAATACTTTTATTTGTCATGAGACATTTTTAAATTATTTGTAATTACGTACATACTTAGAATCTCCACTTATAGAGTTAGTAATCATTTTTGTATTGCCAACTGAAATAATACTTAGTGTTATCTAGTTTGTTCTCTTATCCACAGACTTCCTTTTAAGGAAAATGGAGAGGTAAGAAGTCCTTTTCTCTTACTGTCGTTGATCCTTAAAGCTTTCCTAATAAAAGCCATTTTTAAAATACTATCTAAAAACTTGTTCTAGTATTTTATCTTTTCATACAATCAACTTACCTGTCAGATATATACATAGCTAAGACTCCGTCGTCCCTATGTATATATCTGCCAGGTAAGTATGTATGAAACTTTATTGTAACATAACAATATCATTTTTAAAGGCAGTCTGTGCCCAAGTACCATTTGTACTTGAGTGCTGTAGTTTGCATGGTTTAATGTTGGCTGTGTTTCATGCTGGTTGTCCATTAATCTTTTGATTATTATTATTCAAAAGATAAACTCAATTCATATAGAACAAGCCCACAGGGGTAATTGACTTGCTATTCAAGCTTTCAAAGAATATGGAGTTCATTCAAAAGAAGTAGCAGAAGGTAATACAAAATACAGAAAAAGGAGATCAGTTATGAAAAAAAAACATAAATTAATATGTTAATAAATTGAGTAAAACATAAATTAACATGTTAATAAATTGAATAAAAATGTAAGTGAAATATTAAAATACAAGTTGAATTGTAATAGGGTAGTAATGCATTGCATCTTTGCTTGAACTACTGAAGTTCCAGTTGCACGCGCAACATCCCCTGGGAGGTTGTTCCAACAGTCCAGTGGTGTGAGGAATGAAAGAACTCTGGAACTGAGAAGTTAGACAGTGAGGCTAAACATTTACCGCATGCAGGTGCTACTAATCAGCAAGTCTGGAAAAGGGGATCGGGGATCAATTGGGGATGTGAAAGATCTGTTGAAATACAAACAAGAGATCATCTGTTGATGGTTAATTACTTTTTGTAATTAATATTGTTTCACAAATGATAGTAATTTCTGATTGTGGAGAGCAAAAATGTTTGGGGGGATTGGGGGAGGGGGTTGTTGGCCAGTGGTCATGTAAGAGGGGTGAAATGCAGTAACTGCATGTGAAATTGTTTTGTTGTTTTGTGTCTGTACAGCATGAATATTTAATTTTACATTTTTCATGTGTTCCTGATAAAGGTACATATATAGGTAAACATCTGTCTTACAATTGCCAAATAAACACTGATGTGAAACCCAGTTGCTGACTATAGTTTGCATTTTAACCAACTAATGAGGTATCACTGAATTGGTTTTGGACTGGAGCTTGGCATATGAAAGATGTTCTTTTGTGATATATAAAGTCAGATCTGAACCTGAAGCTTAATTTAGTTATGGTTCTCTTAGATAGTAACTTAACAGCTGAGACTTATTTCTCTGGGTTTTGTTTTTTCTCCAATTAAAGCACTATAATTCCAGCTTAGTGTTTTTCTGAAAGGAACCTTGTCATGCTTTGAAAATGGACCATCTAGAGAGATTGCTTCACTAAATGGTACTCATTCAACACTCGAGTCAAAACGTGTCCTCCTGGGTGTAAGAGCATCAGGAATGCCTGGATCAGAATGGTTGCATATTCAGGGTTTAACTAAATGGACCTTGTCCAACTATAGGTCAAAGCATGCCTTCCTAAGTGCGATAAGGGTGTTAGGAATGCTTGCATTAGAGATAGGCAGCTTATTCATGGTAGTAGGAGCTTTTAAAGTGTCTAGTCTCTTGAACTAAGGAAAATCAGTTCATTTGCTCCATCTCGTGAAATAATGTTACCTGGTGTAGATCATCCTGCACGCATCACAATTGCTGCTCAAATCTTGAATTAGAGGACACACTAATCTTTTTGAGAAGCAGTCCCACAATCATTAAAGGATAATTTAGGTCCTTGGTAATAACGAGTCCGTTACCCATGAGAGGCTTGTCTTGGGCCTCCTACAGAAGATTGGCATCTGTCAATTGAGGATGTTTGACTCCACTTATGAGACTATGAGTGGCATGCGTCCTGAGAAGGAATGTGCGTCCTTTAAGGTAGAGGAGCCCAACTTCTGGACAAGAGCTTCTCAGCCTGTGACCTTGGAAGATGAGCACCTTGAATTCTTAGAAAATCAAGCATTTAAGGCTTCCATTGATTTGAAATATAGTATTTATGAATGATTGGTATAAAATCCGGAGGGCAGGTAGTTAGATTTTGTTTGGAATTTGATCATGTAGGCATGCAGTGGGTGTAACTAACATTGAAGAGATTGGAGATTAGGTCAAGGTTGTAGTTTTTTAAGCTGAACATCGAAATTGATTGTGCTACAAAAAGGGATTCTTTTCTTTATTAAAACACTGGGGAGAATCGAGTTGGTAATAATATGCAGGTACGTATTAGAGGCATTAGGTTGTCTTTATCTGTGAACAGCAAAGATAGGTAAATTTTTTTTTTATATATATATAAAAAAGAAAAGATGTGCCTGTACTGGTTCTGATACTTCTTGTTTTATGGAGAACTTTAGGAAGAAGAATATTCTCATAAAATGTGATAATCGGGGTGTTTTTTAGATTTATTTAAAGAGGTGGCCCTTGTGTAAAACTTAAATGACTTTAGTGATAGTAGAGAATATTTTCCTTCGTATTGGGAATAAGTATACCAGTTTGTGGATTTAAAGAGCCGGTGTGTTTGCATTATTGCAAGCTTCATGTGGGTGTGCCATTGTTACTCACTTGTTTGGTTGGGGAACGCACGTACTCTGTGATTGCTATTTTGAAAATAGCGAATGTCCTGGTCACGTGACCCATTGCTTTCTCTCTCTCTCTCTCTCTCTCTCTCTCTCTCTCTCTCTCTCTCTCTCTCTCTCTCTCTCTCTCTCTATTAACTGGTTATATATATGGAATTTTTCTTGTCTTCGCATGTCCTAGCCACTG
The DNA here is from genome assembly GCF_015104395.2 of Macrobrachium nipponense. Taxonomy (NCBI): domain Eukaryota; kingdom Metazoa; phylum Arthropoda; class Malacostraca; order Decapoda; family Palaemonidae; genus Macrobrachium; species Macrobrachium nipponense. The sequence continues at coordinate 4,175,806 of NC_087210.1, read as the reverse complement.
TTTAATTCGTAACAGTTAATTTCGTGCACATCGTGAGAAAATTAATAGTCAAAGGTGTTATTAGCAATCCTGATATTGTCGATAGTAATCGGTAAACGGTATCTTTTACATTGTTTATTTCGTAAATTACTTTTATGAAAGGAACTCTCGAACGGTCATTCGTGAATCGCGTTATCTTTAGTTTTCCTTTTACATTCAGAAAGAGAGAGAGAGAGAGAGGAGAGAGAGAGAGAGAGAGAGAAAAACCGGGAGTGACCTCTCAAGTTGTTACCAAACGCCGGCTGTGGCTCTAGAGATCACGGGGATTTACCTAGGCACCAAACCCGCTCTCCGGAACTAGTTTTTTTTCTTCTTCCCTCCGAGGTGTTTTTCCACACCCTGCATTGGTGATGTCTCCAGATTTATGGACTTGAAATTGTTCTCTCTCCTTTTCGCTGGTTTAACCCCCCTTTTTTAATATCTCATTTTGCGAAATCGAGTGATTTTAGTATATGCAGATCGCTTAAGTGTATTTAGACTTTCCCCTTTGGTGTTTTGTAGTCTGTCCTGATACGATTTACCCGAAGAAAACTGCTACAGTCTGTTAAGTGAGTCACTTGACATCTGGCGCTCTCTTTAATGGTGTTGCCGAGATGTCTTAAAGTAGCTGAAGTGTTAACGAACTTTGCGACTAGGAAAATTTAAACCTTGCTTCGAGCAAGAGGTGGTCATACAGGAAATTACGATGTATTCTCGGTAATGGGGGGAACTCCGCTGTCTCAGAATTTCTATCGTGAAAATTTCTTTGCTATATCGTTCGTGAATCTCTCTGCAAACCACTTTACCTTCGCTGGGACCCAGCAACGGTGATAGGTAGAGAGACCCTGGGTAGACCCGAACGAGGTCAGTCAGTACTTGCAGACGGGGATTTACCCCTATCTCACATTGGGCCGTTGAGTTTGAACTCTGGGCGGGACGTTTAAGGACATGATTAGGCAGATCTTCTGTTTGCTTTTGCAGCAGGTTGTTTGATGTTCCTCTCTTTTGACTAGGTTTGCATGGTCAGAATGAAGTCAGGTTCCTTGGCATTATTGTTTGTGGGAATTCCCCCCCACTCGGACACAGTGGGAAGGCAGTTTCCATTAATTTGCTCAAGGATAAGTGGGCCTAGATTTGAGAAGGATAGTCATAAATTTGCTGGATAGAGAATGACAACTTTTTCTTCCTTTAATTAATCAACTACTGTGATTTTTCAGGTGTCACAGACGCCAAAACTTTTCCTTCAAATATCTTTATTTATGTTTCTCTCTTATCATCTGTGTAAAATACTTTTAACATAAATATAAGAAGGTTTTGATAAATACAGTACACTTATGGGTGTGGTGTTTGCGCGGCTATACGTCTTATCCATGTAATAAGACAGGTTTAAATTCGTTAAAGACTGTTACCACTTTTGTTCCAGTAGCCTGCAGAGTAGGTAGCTTGACAGCTTTGGTGGAAATATTACACCCAAGCATGTTCAATACTTATCTTATTGTGGTTACGCACGAAAGCTGTCCTTACAGATCACGGGACCGAGGGGGAAAAGTTCTTCTGTTTCTAGTAAATGGATGCGGCTCATTATGTTAAAAGGGGTTGTAGTTTGTAATAGGCTTTTCATCTCTTGAATAAAGTGAGAAATTTCCTCGTAGGAAATAAATTTTAAGGTTTCTTCCACCGTTGAATCGCATAGCTCATTTTCGTAGCCGAATTCGTTGCTACTTTTGCTTATAATCTACACGTCACCTGCGAGGTGATAGTACTAAACATGGCGGAAGCTCCTTGGGACGGTGTGTTTATTATTATTCTCTCGGTGATCAAAGTATTATATACATCCATTTCTATATTGTTTGGTCGACAGATTATTGTATAAATAAACGATATCCTTGATCTCCTGAAGGGCTAGTAGGTACTAAACTCGGCGTCCCACTGAATTTCCGCCAAGTTTAGTACCAGCACCTCGGAGGTGGCGCTCTCTTGGTAGCACCGCCGAATTCTGTATTACGAAATTCTTCTTTATAGTGGATTAGGTTCCTTGAAGGAAATACTTGGAGGAACGGATGAAGGATGTGTGTAACACCAACTAGTTTTCGAAAACTATGGAGCAATGAGGATCTTTTCGATCCTCGGATGTTGCAAGAAAAGGGAACCTCGTGGTATCCGGGACCTGGTGATGATAATAATGGTGTGTATGTCAAGACGTGTACAACGGTCGACAGTGTTCGTGATACATGGAAATTCTAGTCTTGAGTCATTGTGGTTTTGGCTTTAGCTGTATGCATGCATATTTTTCTGTGTAGAGTGCGGGCGTATGGGAAACCCAATGATGTAATTAAGCTCAGGCTCACCGGAAGAAGAGACGCAACCAAATCAGCCCGGCTAACTAAGGGAACGCTAGACCCATGTCTTGAAAGATGGAGGTTATATACTTTGTTTATTGTAGTCAGCAAATAATTATAGATTTTTTAATGCAGAGGAGATGTACTGAAGATGTGTAGGTTTTAATTAAGGGAATCATGTTTTTATTAGACGATAAGAAATCGGTTATTATCTCGTTCATTTCGTAAATGATGAGTCAATTTGTGTGCGAGATCTCCATCATGTCCCGGATTTGTCCTTTATAGATGGTATCCTTGCTTTATAAGTAAAAAAAATATGGGTCGCCTATTGGGGCTAGTGCCACATCCTTGGTGACTCCATAACCGTTTAAGTATAATCAACCGTTGATTCAGCCTCCAACCATGAACAGCAAATTGAATTGTTCATTTATGTAGTTTGTAATCTTTGGTTTCCGGGATGACGAGTGTCATTTAATACGTCATCTCTCTCGCTGTAGTTTTTAGCAGTATGCTCGCCTTTCTTTGCTGACACAAACACACATGTTATATTATAGAGATACATTATATAATTAATCAGGTGTTGAAATTACCAGGGTACCTCTCACACGGAGGCATTGTGATATCCCAAGGAGAGAAGAGAGCTGGCTTTGGTTTGTGAGACTAGGCTAGGGTTCAAGTTTTGCCGCACTTGCTTGGTTCTCGTGTCAAGTCTTGACTTAAAATTATTCAGTGGTCGAGAAGATATTTTATCTATTGGATAAGAATGGTATCTATCGTCTATCCAGGGTAATGATAGAAAGGCTTGCGTTTTCATGTGCTTCAGGTCATTTATAAAGAATGCCGTTTTAGATATGATATATATTATATATAATATATATATATATATATATATATATATAATAATATATATAATATAATATATATATAATATATATATATATGTGTGTGTGTGTGTGTGTGTGTGTGTGTGTGTGTGTGTGTGTTTTGTTTGTTGTTGTGTGTTGTGTGTGTGTCAACAAAGAAAAGTGAGCCAACTGCTAAAAACTACGGCAAGAGAGATGACGTATTAAAGGACACTCGTCATCCCGGAAACCACAGATTACAAACTACACAAATGAAGAATTCAATTTGCAGTTCATGGTTGGTGGCTGAATCAACGGTGTTGATTATACTTAAACGGTTATGGAGTCACCAAGGATGTGGCACTATAGCCTCAACAGGGGATCCATTAGTTTTCACTTATAAAGCAAGCATACTAACTGCCTTAACGGACAAAACCGGGACATAATGATCACACACACACACACACACATCATTTACGAAATGAACGAGATAATATTAGACTAACCGATTTCTTATCGTCTACTGAAAACATAATTACCTTAAAAACGTACATATTACATACACATATAAATGAAGTTATTCCCAAAGTATGTAGTGAATTTTGTATCAAACGATATTGTGGCCAAAGATATATAAATATAAAAACGGCCTTCGTGGATAAGTGATAAGAATTCATTATATATTCATATACCTATACACATTCAGTGTGAATCTCCGTATTTAACATTTTAGTAAGTCGGTCGTAATCGAACTTTTAATGTTACTTTGCATTACGACCGAAATACATAGTCCTGATTTCAAACGATTTACTGTCCATTGTTTCCGATTACTTCGTTGAGTCTGTTGTCCTTTTAATCTCATTGTATTTATCAACTCTGCCTTGTGTCTTTTAATGCAGCGTTGCTAGTGACGTAACCCAATTGTCCGCTGATTCCTTGACTTTCCTTTCAGACTCTTCCTTTACCTCACCCCCCCCCCCCCTCCGTTATCACCTCTCTACCCTGGGGAGGGATCTGGTACGGGGGTTGGGGTGTGGTAGGGGTTGGATGTTAAGGACACCTGACAGTCCTTGGCCGTCCATTGTTGATTTTACAGTATCCTGCTATGTTCTTTCCTTGGCCCTGGCATAGTAGGTAGCTCGAGGACGTCAGTTTGTCCTTGTTTTTATCCTATTAGGGGAGTCTCTCTCTCTCTCTCTCTCTCTCTCTCTCTCTCTCTCTCTCTCTTTGCAGTACTGAAGACGAAGATTTTTTCACGACAATTGTAGATCTTAAGGTAAAGGTCTTTTTTTTTTTTTTTCGCTAAGATTATTTGCAGATAATCTCAAATTGTATTATTTTTTATGTTCAACCATTTCTGTGTATATGACACTATAATTTTCAAGTGTATATTCGTGTGTATGTGTGTGTGTGCATTGGTGTGTAAGAATGTGTGGATGAACTAAGAAGTGTGTTATGAAATTTACAGTCATTAATTACATTTTATCATATATATATATATATATATATATATATATATATATATATATTATGTGTATATGTAAATAAATTTTTCTGTTAAACCAGGATATGTCTCAAGTATTATACTTATATATATATATATAGTATATATATATATATATATAGTATATATATATATATATGCATACATACATATATATTGTCGATAACCGCCGTTGTTATGAAGTCAGTTTTGACTAATATTCAGGTAGGCCTCACTGGATATTCCAATACTAACTTTTTGCAGATACTGTAACGTAACCAAGAAGGATTTATCAGGAAATAAAATATTCTTTATTTGACGAGGTTGGGTATTCCTCCCTGCGAGTAATTATCGGTTGCTTCGCTGTTCCTTCGTTTCTTGCCCAATTAAATTCAATCTCCGAAGATAGAAGTGGTACTTATCTTTATTCATGAATTGCACTTCAAGCTTTTGAATTGTAATTACGTACATTGATTTTACAGGTTTTTTTTTTTTAGCTCATATTTTAGTTGGTGTAGCAATGGGAGGTTCTCGAAGTTAATGTCGGACTAATCGTGCTTATTAAAGGCTGCGTTTACACCGAGCGAATCGAATCGAATCAATTCATGGAGAATCGAATCGATTCATGATTCGTCTTGATTCGCCGCACTAATTTCAGTGGAACTGTTTTACACCAAGCGAATCGGTATGATTTGAATGGACTCGATTCGCTTGGTATAAAAGGCAACGTTGAAACTATCATGTGGCGAATCAAGACGAATTGTGAATCGTGTTGATTCTTCGTGAATGGAATCTTTTGCAATTCGCTTGGTGTAAAAGCAGCCTAAGAGTGAGTACAATTGGAGTAGCCAAGAATCACTTCTGGAGGAGGCTTTTTGCCAGTATTCGGATCTCATTTTTTATTATTTTTTTTATATAAAGTTGACCTCCATGTGTTTTAACCTGGTATATATCCACCTTTGCAAAGGTGTGTTTAGTACCACTAGCCCGTTGGGGATGACCGTATAAAAAACATGAAGAAAAGACTGTAAAGATCATAGAGAAATGACCCCCGTGAAATATTAAATAATCATAATAGATCCAAGAATTATTACCCCTTACTAGCGCCTCAGTGTCGTGGTTGGTATGTTGTTGGCGTTCCACCTCGGTGGTCGCGGGTTCGGTTCTCGGCCATTCCATTGAGGAGCGAGAGATGTGTATTTTTGGTGATAGAAGTTCACTCTCGACGTGGTTCGGAAGTCACGTAAAGCCGTTGGTCCCGTTGCTGAATAACCACTGGTTCCATGCAACGTAAAAGCAACATACAAACAAACAAATATTACCCCTTAAGGATTTATGCAGCTGGCCTAGTTGCAACATCTTTCGTTCCCTTTACTGTACTTCCGTTCATATTCTCTTCCATCTTAGTTTCCACACCCTCCTATCAATTGATTCATAGTGCAACTTCTTTGAGGTTCTCCTCCTGTTACACCTTTCAAACCTTTTACTGTCAATTGCCGTTTCAGCGCTGAAGGACCTCGTAGGTCCCAGTGCTTTGGCCTGAATTCTATATTCACTTTACTTTAATACGGTATGTATCTACCTTTGTGGCGTGTTTAGTACAATGCCGTAGGGGATGACCGTACAAACATGAACAAAAGACTAAAATTTATAATTATATTGACCCCCAAGAAATATTAATCTTAGATAACAACCCCCGAAAACTTTTTGGGAAAGGGGGCCGTCTCTGTCAAGGAAAGATTCCAATATCGAAAGGAGAACACCAGAAAATTTGTTGTTGTTATTAACAGGCAAACTGCAGAACATTTGTTGTTGTTATTAACAGGCGAACTGCAGAAAATTTGTTGTTGTTATTAACAGGAGCAGAAAATTTGTTGTTATTAACAGGCGAACACCAGAAAAAAATAAAGTTTAGTTGGGTATACCAGTCCTTGGCTAAAAGGGGACAGTGAAATGGCAGGAAGCCACGAAAAATTATTTCCCTCATTTCTAGATCGACAGTAAGGTAGACTTGAGCAACACTGAGGGATAGCCTGTTTGAGAATTACCAGACGATACAGAAAATGCCCAGATGTGTTCGGGCACTCTGGGAAAATAATGGCGTGCTAAGGATGGATACCCAGTTCTTTGTCGACCGAGAATCTGGGTCGTGCATCTCTCATGACAGATAGATGAGTGGGCAAACGTACTTTTGTTCATAGAGTGTTTGTCTTCGCCGTGTCTGATTCAGGCCCGTACCCAGAGTTTTTTTTTTTTTTTTTTTTAAATTGGGGGTGGAGGGTCTTTTTTTCCCCAAAACTGGACTTTTTCTTCTGTAAATGTAATTGGAAATATAGGTATATAATCATATACCTATTATCACTCTTGTATTTCCTACTACTAAAGAATGATGCTAATGTTTAATAGCAAAATTTATTTGAAAAAATTAAAAAAACATAATATTGTTATTTACTACTTTGTAAAAACAGTTCAATGAAAAGGGTAATCACAGAAAATATGGATTCCCAGATTTTTTTTTTTTGTTTTTTTTGGGGGGGGTTGTCCTCGTCCGAATCTCCCCCCCTCTCAGTACAGGCCTGTGATGGTCAGCTGCTCCAGTTTTGGAGCACCGAGAATCTCTCTCTCTCTCTCTCTCTCTCTCTCGCTCTCTCTCCTCTCTCTCTCTCTCTCTCTCTCTCTCTCAAGAAAAGTGTTCTATTGTCGGGGTGCTTAGAGAAGTCTAGCCTTTTAATCCAGTTGGATTTCTATAGGTACTGAAACCTTCTTAAATTTTAACTGAATACTCATGATTAAAGGTGACCTAGACCTCTTTATTTTGATGTGTTGAGAAGCATATGGTCTGGTCAGAGATGGGTTACTGTTTAGAAAGCCAGATGTTGACTGTGCATGAGCCTCTCGAACATCCATGAAACATGTCGTGTGGCCAGCAGCTTCATTCCGTGAATGCTTTCTAAGGACCGGGCAGATTATTCCAGAGATGTATACTTTAGTATTGCACCAGCCCTAGTATTTTTGCCATGGCCCAGGTTAGGTTAGGTTGGTGAGTTAAAGATATGTAATTTGGGTGTGCGAAACATAATTAAATGATTATCAAGAAGATTCTATGGTTAGTTTTTAAGATATGGCATCCCGCTCTTTTCAGGGAAGGTGTAGTACTCGGTTACAGGTGGTGAATATGCGACCAGGAAGGTTAAAAGGGAGCATGATTTCACTGATATATATGTATATTATATATATATATATATATATATATATATATATATATATATAGATTAACTTTATATAATTCATATCATACATACATACATACAAAAAAATTTTACATGAAATAATTGTTAGTCTCTCCGGTAAATAATCACTAAATTGTGAAATGGAACCTGCATTGCTTGTGGAGTGCATGAATAGTATGTGTGTATTTTTAAGCAAAGCTTTCTTTGACTCAGTATATCAATAGTTTTTCTCATTCGTCACCTTTGACCTTTGCTGTTTACTCACCAGTTTAATTGCTCAACTTAATCAGTTAGTTTGTTTCATTGGAGAGAGTATAGAAGAATCTTGGAAGTTTCCTTGCTGTTTCTCCTTTGGAGGAGATAGTGACGTAGGCTGTGCTCACTTGACACGGGATTTTTTGACGGACGATTAGCTCCAACCGTTCTCAAATGACTGTTCTTTGTGCCCTGAACCGTTAGCCACTCCTTTATCGAGTACCGAATTCTAGTTTCAAAAGACATTTCTGTTATGAATAGCAATAACTTTCCCAAGTGTGTAACCAGTGCAGGGCCAAATTTTTTTCATTTTAGGTGTTAAAAAGTGGCTAATGAACACCAGGGGCTTAGTCCATAGATCCTGCTGTTTCGAAGCCCCCCTTCTCCACCCACGTGTGACCTGATAGAGCAAGGCATTGGCAACTGATGACTCGGCAGGTAGACCTATGGCATCTCTTCTCTCCGTCCGTCCGCACCCCCTCCCTGCCCCCACCCTCCCATCCCTATCTCAAAGGGGTTGTTAAAGTCAAAGGCCAAATGAGAATCTTTTAATGACTTGATTAGGAACCGAACTTGGGCCCAAGGCAGAGAAAGCAGGTTGCAGGTTACACTTTTTATTAAGTATTTGTATTTGGATTGCACGATTGCAATCAGTTGGTGCACTTTATAAGTATGTGGTGTGTGTGAATGTGTTTTTAATAAACCGTGTCATTCTAATTTTTATTTAAGAATTTTTTAAAGCAAATAGAGCACTTTCAGTCACTGATGTTCCATCTTGAGTATATATGGCTGTTCATGAATTTCTGTGGGAGGTGTTGTCGGTCGCAGTTTTTTTTTTTTAATTTATTGGAGGCATTAAGCCTCACTTTGTGGCTGCTGGGTTATTCAAGTGTCATAGGCAGCTGTTGGTAAGTCTGTGGCTAATAACACGTATGCCATCGGTCTCAAAACAAAGTATTTTTACAGTTTAGCCTGTGTACTTTCTTCAGTTCTGGGGTTCGTTTCCCACAGGCATGTATCGGTACGAATATATATTTAGAAATAAATCTAATCTCTACAGAGACCTTTCGGGGATAATGTTCGGTTCCTCTTATCAATCTAACCATACTATAACTGTGGATTTGTTTTTTTCCATTAAGACTCGTGCTACTATGAGTATTTTTTTTTATTTCCTACTCATAATAAATAAAAAATAAATAACTAAAATATTATAATACTATATATTAATATATATATATATTAATATATAATGGGTATAGATGGGTAGATAGATAAATAGATATATAGATAAAAGGCCATAAAACACTATTTCAAGGTTGCAACCATATATTTCGAGCACCTCCTCCTGCGATCAAGGGCGCAGGAGGAAGCGCTCGAAATATATGGTTGCAACGTTCATACAGTGTTTCATGAGCCTTTTATCTTCATATATTGTACTGTTGTATTTCAGCAAAAGACATTCATATATGTACATATATACACATTGTTTATATATATATATATATATATATATATATATATATATATATATATATTATATGAATAATTATCACATCACCGTGATTCACATAAATTATTCGAGCTACAAGTGTCCTTTAATCTCTAATTCGCTCTGCCTCGGAAGTAATATATTTTCATATATGTAAATTCCCCTTCGGTTTACATACATGAAAATATATTAATTCCGAGGTAGAGCGAATTAGATATTAAAGGACATTTGTAGCTCAAATTATATATATATATATCTATATATATATATATATATATATATATTATATATTATATATATATATATACTGTTATTGTACGTAATTCAGTTTATATTCAGTGGTTATTTGTCTTTCTTCGTTACTCCTTTGTCATTCGTTACTCTTTTTTGTTCTTCTTCTTCTCTCGTGTTAACATTCTATTTTGTGGAGGTTCATGGACTCTTGAGTTGACGTGTTCCATGAGAGTGAGTTTTCATTGTCCTTTCTGACCGTGGGAAGTCGATGACTTTAATCGGACCGGTGACATTTTGCAAGAATATTGTGTCGTATTTGTTGTGTGTGTGTGGGTGGGTGTCAGATTTCAGAGGTCCACGTCAAGCCTCTTGACCTCATGTGTACCTCACACTTTAGTAGATTCATATCAACCGTGCATCCGATGTCTAGGCCAGTCTCTTACGACGCTCCTGATTGGCTGTTGATAAGCCAATCACAGGGCTGGAAACTTTCAGCCTCTCTCGAGAGAGTTCACATAGTCAGGATGTATGTTCCACTCTCCTGAGGGATACCTCTTTCAGGAGAGGTGGAAAATACATCCTGCCTATGTGACATCTCTCGAGAGACTCAGAGTTTCCAGCCCTGTGATTAGCCCAGGAGCGTCGTAAGGGACTGGCCTAGACTTCAGATGCACAGTTGATGTGAATCTACTGTAGTTCCTCATTGGAACTGTGGGTTGCGTACTCACCTACTGTAATGGTAATTGCTTTGTAGCAAAGAATTACGAGTTAAAGGAAAGGAAAACGCATCTTCGAGAAGTTCTGCAGCACGGAGGCTTTCGCACGTGTGTTGGAGGCGCCTGTTATCATGATGGTTCTAGAATTGGCAGGAGTGTCGTGGAACTTGACAGGCGCCGACGTGACGTGAGGAACGCCGCGATTTCTGATGTAATACTTCGTCCAGATCCTTCTAAGAAGTTCTGGTAATCTCGGGAGCCTGTGACGTTCGCTGGTAGCCCCGCCCCCAGATTGCCTTATAAATACGACCGACGAAGTAGGAGGGAGCAGATCAGATTATCAGTGAGAGATCAGCAGCAGAGATCATCACAGAGAGATAAGAGAAGAAGGAACAGACGAAGGATCAGAGAGGAAAAGTCGCTCGAGAGTTTAGTTGAATTCTCGTCAAGTCGTCATCAGGAATGGACGACCGAGTTATTTCGACGTTGAGCAAACCTTCGGAGAAGAAATGTTCTACAAGAGGTTTTGGGGAGTTCCTGCCCTTCAAGTATCAAGAGTAGACATTGTTTTCTGCAATACGGAGGCAAGAAGGCATCTGCAATTAGAGTTCTCTTTTTGTGAAGTCATCGCTTCGAGTCACAAAACTGGCCAGCAAGTACTTTCATTACCCTACCGTTCCCCCAGTTCACGCATTGTAAGATTTTACTTGTGGTATGTAAATAGGGGATACCATTCTGCATTTATCTTTGTTAGTAAGCTTGTAAATAAACCTTTGTTGTGCTAGTGTTTCTTTCTATATTCGTATCCCCAGTTTCAACTGTTGGTGTTGAATTCTTTTTGTTTATCATTATATCGAACTTGGAGCGGACCTCTCTCTCAGTTCGTAACACCTACCAATCTGGTAGCCCGAGTTCGCTCCAGCTAAAATATAGTTTTTTCTCTCTATATTTTGTCGTTTTTATGGGCTCCTTTTATTAGATGGGATTCTGTTGTAACAGAACAGTTTTACCAGTCACACAAACACACACACACTATATATATATAATATATATATATATATATATATATATATATATATACACACACACACACACACACACACATATTATATATATATATATATATATATATATATATATATATACTGGCTGTCGTGCAATTGGTATATATGAAGTTTAAACGAAGATGTAATGCATTACTACCCTAATACTATTCTCCTTGCATTTTACTACATTTTTATCAGTTTATTTATTATTCCTGTTTCAATAAGTGAAATCTCTTTTCTTTATGTCTTTCCCTTTACCTCTTCTTACTTCTTAATGAACACCATAATATTCTTTGGAAGCTTGAATTCCAAGCCAATGGCCCCTCTTTAGGGGACTCGTTCCATATGAATAGGGTTCATCGATTGAATTATTATTCATAATAATAATTTTTCATTTTAGGTCATTTCTGTAGCAGGTAGGAATATTGTAATAGTATGTGATTGTATGAAGAAATTGCACGTTTCCTTTAAAAACTGCAGCCAAACTTAAATATTAGTCTCGTGCTCTGATATACTTTACATGATACTGATATCTTGTCAAAGCAAGCCGAAGATATACCTCCTGATGATGGCAGGGGGCGTCACCCCCCCCCCCCCCCCCACTTACAGACACACCGCACTTCCCACACACCAGCGAAGTAACGAAATTCAGGATCAAAACCTCGACCTCAGTGCTGTTCCCTCACGACGCTGAGGTGTGCCTCTTTCTCTCTCTCTCAAGGGACCTCCCCTCCCCCACCCCGCCGCCAATCATCCGATCCGGGGAATTTACCGGCGAGTTTAACAATGGACCTAACGCTAGTTTTTATGCGATATCCTTCTGTTACCTCGGTGGTGGGTGGCTTCTATACCACTCCCTACCCTCCCTCCCTCCCACCCCCCCGTCCTTCCCTCCCATGGGGTTCCCTCAGGGGCACCCCGAGAACGCACGGGGGATCCCATCCCCTCCCACTCCGCTCCTCCTCCCACTCCCACTCCAATGCAGCGCAGCCACAAATTTGGTGGTGCTCTTGCCGTTCGGTGGAGTAAATTCCGTCCTCCACCACCACCACCACCTCCTCCTCCTCCTCTTTTGGTTGTTTTGCTTGACTTTCACTTGAATTGGGATGCTCGCGCTCCATCGGTCTAATGTTCTTTTAACAATCGTTGAGAGAGTTTTGTTTTCAGATTCGTGTTGTTGTCCCGTTCTGTTTATGACGTTTTTCTGTTTATTGTCCGTTCTTTTTTTCTTTTTTTATAGTTTTCTCTATTGTCCCGTTCTCTTTTATAGAATTCTGTTCATTGTTCTGTTCTTTTTATGACGTTTTCTGTTTATTGTCCCATTCTTTCTTTTTTTTTTTTTTTTAAAGTTTTCTGTGTATTGTCTCTTTCTTGTTATTATTACGTTTTTTATGTTTATTGTCCCGTTCTTTTTATTATGTTTTCTGTTTATTGTCCTGCCCCCCCCCTTTTTTTTAGTACGTTTACGGTTTTATTTTATAAATATATAAATATAGATGCTGCAGTGGTTTCCGGCATCAGTTTGTAATTGTTCAGGGTTCTTTAGTTGATGGTATATGTTTTGATAGTAGAATAATAATAATAATAATATTATTATTATTATTATTATTATTATTATTATTATTATTATTATTATTCTTTGGAAAACTTGAATTTCATGTAATAGTCCTCCGTGGGCTTGTTCCATATGATTAGGTTCATGTACTTAATAATCAATAATAATAATAATAATAATAATAATAATAATAATAATAATAAATAATAATATAATAACAGTGTAGCAATAGTGCTATTAAGTCTATATATATATATATTTAAAAAATATATATATATATATATGTATATATAAGTTTATGTATGGTGTGTATATATTATAATATATCTATATATATAATAATATATATAATTATATTATTATATATATCGTTCAGAAATATCGGAGTACGAAGGACATCTTGGTATTATCCACCCCAGTGTAAGCGAGGACGTATTACATTAAGGCAATTGATTAGTACCCCCGACTCCTAATTGATCTGACGAGAATGATTTATTAATTGCAACGTCCTGTGTGGTGGCTGTCATCGTCAGCATACGGTTAATGGACTGTGAAAGGTGGGATTTAGTCACTATTTTTGGCCTATTTTTAATTATTTTTCTTTTTTTATTTGTTTTTTTTTTTTTTTTTTTTTTTTTTTTTGGCTCGCGTTAAGGAAGCAAGAAGACCTTCCGATTTCTTTGGGTAGACTTTTAAGGGATAAAAGGTTTCTCTTCTCTTGCCACATCTTTTCTGGCAATGAGAGAGAGAGAGAGAGAGATCTTTATTTATGCTTGTCAGAATCGTCGGGGTTTGTTCTACGTGATGGAGCTGCTGTTGTTTGTTCGAACTGGAAGTCATAGTTTGCAGAGAAATTTTTCTGTTTTATTCTTTTTATTTATTATATATATTATATATAATATATTATATAATATATATATTATATATATATTATATAATATATAATATAGATAATAGATAGATATAGATATTTATATATAAATATATGAATATTTATTTATTTATTTATTTGTTTATTTACACATATATATGCGTGTATGTATGTATATTTACATATACTGTACATGTTTAATAGAGACACATATATATGCGTGTATGTATGTATATTTACATATACTGTACATGTTATATATACATATATTATATTTATATATTAATGTATGTAAGCATATACTATATACATGTGCATGTGTATGTGTGTATAAATTCTGAATGTGTGTGAGGTTATGTGTATGTATATTTACATATACTGTACATGTTATAAATATGTATTATATATATTAATGTATGTATGTAAGTATACATATATCCATGTGCGTGTGTATATGTGTCGGTAAATTCTGAATGTGTGTCAGGGCAAAAACGATTGAAACTTACTGTTAGGAAGAAATCTTTGCTGAGTATGCGTGGCGTAAGAAGAATTGTGAAAGCATAGATAAAAATGATTTGTAAAAAATATTACTATAGGTGAGAGGTTGGATCACACTGTTGTGAGAGATGGTTTGCATATGTGGGAAAACCGGATGGAGATAAGTTTCTCATTAGTGTAAATTTAGCAGTTTTAGGAGTTGGGATGCGAGAAAACCCTAGAAAATAACTCAATGGATACAATGTTTTAGCTGGTCCGCTAAGATGGTGGTGTTAGTGTCGTGGCATGCCACTCGGATATCGTAGGTTCACGCCTCTCCCTAGGGCGATGTAAAAGCACTGGCTCTGTATCATGATCAGTCGCTGCTGCAGTGTTGGGGGGTCTTAAGCGGTGGGAGGTTGAAACCAACATTCTTTGGAAACTTGAATTTAGAGTCAGTGGCCCCTTTGGTGTGCTAGCTCCATGTGAATAGGTTACATCTTAAATAATAATAATGTTGATAAATTGTATTATGGCCAATTATATAATTCATGATCGGTGTAATACCACGATCGATTGTTATTTAACGTGTAATTGGCGGCGTGCTGTTAGCTGGAATTCGTCATGAAATAACCGGTTATATAAATGAAAGGTAATTCCTGGTGGCCATACCATCTCAGTGGGATACTTTTGTATTACATTATTGCATTTGTTATTCTATTTTATTTATTTTTTTGTTCTGATCTTGTCATGAATTCAGCTTTGCAGACGAACCAGAAATGTTACCCCACTTGCCTGCTCATGATCACGTGATTCTGAGCTGGTTTGCGAAGATTTTCCTGTCCTGGAGATTTCCTCGCACATTCTCAATATTTTTCTCATTATTCAGAATTAAATCTTTAGTCATTTTTTCTTTATGCCCCTTTGAACACTTTGTCGTTTTCCCATGAGCATTCTTTGAGCGAAATAAGTTGTTTGTATCAGTTTGTTTTCGTTCTAATTACCTCTGGACATTTTGAGGGGTTGGAACGAATGTATTTTTTTTTAATTTAGATGTCAATTTGTGGTTAATTAGGCGGTGGGAATTGTCAATCAAATTGTGAGAACGTTCATTTGAAAGAAGTCTAAGAGACCTTGAACTTCAATAAGCCTCCGTAGAATATTTGTGAGTTGCATGAAATACTTTATGCACCTAAACACACACACACATCTGTTTTATAGAAAATATATATATATATATATATATATATATTAATATATATATATATATATATACACTTAACGAGAGAGAGAGAGAGAGAGAGAGAGAGAGAGAGAGAGAGAGAGAGAGAGAGAGAGAGAGGGGTAACCAAGATGAATAGTTATTGCACATTAAGATATTTATCAGAATTAAACCGATTATGAAAATAGAAAGAAAAACTATTTCTCGTAACAACTCCACACCAATAATATATATATATATATATATATATATATATATATATATATATATATATATATATATATGTATATATATATATAATATATATATATATATATATTTATATGCACGACGGCATATGTGGATAAGACAAAAGTCAGCTGTCTTTATTTTTTTCTTGGTCAAAAATCTGTCAAACTTCTATACAACTGAAGCTGACGGCAAAAGATGACGCTGAAACTTCCGAACATAATTGACAATTCCTGGTGTTAAGCTACATAGAGATGCTAATGAATGTTTAGTTTGATGAAGGGTAGTTTTTTTTTTTTTTATCGTGAAGAGCCTTCTCTCTCTCTCTCTCTCTCTCTTCCTCCGTAGAACCTTGTTGTCTTTTTTTATATGGTGAAATGCCTCTCTCTCTCTCTCTCTCTCTCTCTCTCTCTCTCTCTCTCTCTCTGTACAACCAAAACATCCCTTATTTTGATTTAAGTCAAATTGTGGCACCGTTCCATCCGTCGTTATTCCACCTGCCGCCGCCTTCTTCTTCTCATTCCCCTTTATTCACTCCTTTTACCCCTCCCCCTCCCCCTCTCCACACAGCATGGGTACCAGTACCCTGGGCTGACCCCCGGGGGCAGCAGCAGCAGCAGGCAGAACTCGGGGATTTTACCGGTGATGAGGTCGGCTTGTTTAACGAGGTTGCTTCTCCAGTTTTTGCCTCCTGCTCTCGTCTCTCGTCCGGTAGGAGAGAGAGAGAGAGAGAGAGAGTGGAGGGAGGAATCTCTCTCTTTCTCTCTGAAATATATATATATATATATATATAATATATATATATATTATATAGTATATATATATATATATATAATAAAAGGAGCTCATAAAAACGCCAAAATATAGAGAAAATGCTATATTTCAGCAGTCTCTGAAATATAGTATTTTCTCTCTATATTTTGGCGTTTTCATGGGCTCCTTTTATTAGATGAAATTCTGTTGTAACAACATTTTTAAGTCATATATACGTATATATATATATTAACAATATTGTAAATCAAAGATTGAAAATTTACCCGAAAGTAAGATTAAAAAGAAGTAAAAAACGATAAGTATTGTTATACTTAAGTCAGATACGATATGTAATTTAAGTACATAATTTAAATAAGATATGTAATGTTAGACAGAATTCGGATACGATCTGTAATGTTATGGATAAGTTAGATACAATGTGTAATGTTTTACAGAGTCAAATATGATATGTATTGTTAGACCTAATTCAGATACGATCTGTAATGTTATAGATAAGCCAAATACGATGTGTAATGTTATACAGAGCCAAATACGATACGTAATGTTAGACATAATTCGGGTACGATCTGTAGTGTTTTGGATGAATCATATACGAACTGTAACGATACACTATATAAGTCAAATACCATTATTATTATACATAAGCCAAATACGATATGTAATGTTATACCTAAGTCAAATACGTTCTGTATGGTGATACGAACATGTATCATAGTAGGCCAATGAAACGATATCTAAAACATTATCTCGATTTGAGAATAAAGCTTTTAAGAAGACGATATTATGATAACGAAAATTCCTGAAGTTCCATATTCAGACGAGGTAGTGGTAATGATGGAAGGGAGATGAAGATGGCTTGGTCATGCCCTTCGAACGATTCTTCTGGGAGCTGGAGAATTGGAGGACGCAGACTTTAAGACACAAGACTTATCCGGATGAGAACTCTTGAGCTTGGAGGTTGCTTATGAGTGGAGATTTGTGAGAAGAAAATAACGTAATATATATATATATATATTATATCTATATATTATTTATTATATATAGATATAGATATATAGATATATATATATATCTATATATATATATCATATATATATGATATAGATATATATACTATATATATATATATCTATATATATATCATATATATATATATATATAGATATATATATATATAGATATATATATATATATATATATCTATATATATATCTATATATATAGATATATATATATAGATATATATATATATATATATATATATATATATCTATACATACATACATATAGAATGTATATGTATGTATATATATATATATATATATATATATATATATATATATATATATATATATATATATATTACCCATACCTACAAACACTTTTTGGCTTAGATTTCCTGTTCAGCAATCCATGTTGAATGCAGATAATAAATACACTCGTGGCGTCTACTAACTTAGGAAAATGTTCCCATTTTCATATTTGCGCTCATGGGTGTCACTAAAGACAACATTAAAGAAAATGATTGTCGTATTGTTTCCGTTTGAATTTCCTGCCAATAGCTGTTTTTAACCGTCAACTCAAGGCCAAAGATATTCAAGATTGAAAATTAAATCTGAGTAGAATAAAATTAGATAGGAAAAATAATGCAGGCAATCTTTCGATTATATTGAAGCTTTTAGAAGGCACGTCTCAATGACGCTTTCTTCTGCCTGCGGGAATAACATATAGTCTGAGACGCCTGGATGGATATTCAGAGTATGCCGCCGCTGCAGTGTGGTTCCCGCTACTGCTGGTATTTTTGTTTGCTTACTCGGCGAGTAACCCTACAAACTACTTTGATGATGTTCTTGTTTTGGGGGGATAGGGAAGCCCTATGGGAAGAACCTAAAAATGTCTGAAAAAGGTGTTTCAGATTGAGTTAAAAATACAGGAATTTCAGGATAGGATATTTATAATTTATTTATTGAAATTAGGATGTAAAAAAATAAATAACTTGCATGTTTAACAGTACCGAACAATTATTTCTTAATAAAATATAGTGTATTTATTTTAATTTTCGTTGGTGAAATAACGCTCTATTTGACCGTAGATTTTAGCATGCGACTTGAGCAAGCTCTAGGTCGGATCACGCATTGTTAATAAAAAGGCATTTTCTGAATTTTTTGTTAGTTGCAATCACAAAAGCCAGATGTATATGTCTTGGGGTAATTGTAACAGTAATTTAATTGAAATAATTAATTACGCATTCTTAAGGTAATTGTAATTATTTATATTTTATGGTAATTGTAATTTCAATTTCATTTTTCCAATAATAAAGTAACTATATTTTTAATTGTAATGCATTTTTTCTTCATAGAATACGAGTACGAAATATAATTGCACAACAAAGAGGATATATATGTATTTGTAACTGTAATTAAAATTTTCTAATGATTAAAGGTGAGTAATTGTAATTATAATTATAATTGTATTTTGGTATTTTTTCCATTGTGCAATTGAAGTTTTAGTTGTAATATGATAATAAGACACAGTAATTATAATTGTAATTGCAACGTGATAACAGAACAGGTACTGATTATAATTGTAATTGACACAAAACATATTATGTAATTACTCTAAGCTTGATGCATATTCCCTTCTTTTTCTTCTTCTTCTCTGTATTATTATTATTATTATTATTATTATTATTATTATTATTATTATTATTATTATATTATTCGTGGCACAGGCCCTCTACAGGGGTCACTGACTTGAAATTCAAGCTTCCAAGGAATATGGTGTGCATTTGAAAAAAAGTACCAAATGACAGGAAATACAGAGATGGGGATCAGTTATCAGAAAAAAAGAAAGAAAATCAATTTAGTCAATAAATATATGAAAACATGAATAAGTCAGTGAAATAGAAGGTGAATCGTCTCAGGGTAGTATAATGTATTGCATAATCGTTTGAGCTTTTGTGGTTCAAATTGCACGACACTCGGTAGGGGAGGCTGTTCCACAGTCCAACGGTGTGGGGAATAAAGGACTTCTGCAACTGAGAAGTTCGACAGCGTGGCACATTCACAGTACATCGGCGCAACTGTTCAATAGGTCTAGTAGTCTCGGTAGGGAAAGAGGACCAGGCATAAGTCGTAATTCAAAGGCATTACTTTAGGCCAGTGTTTTTCAACCTTTTTGTGCCCATGGGCCATTTTTGGCATTCCTAACTACTCGTGGCCCAATGACCTTCAAAATTGTGTAAAAAAATAATAATAGAATTTTATTAGTTTTTTTAGAACACTTTTCTTAGTTTTACATTATCATTTACAGAACTATTTCTTTAGAGCACTTCATTAGTTTACATTTTCATTACTGGAAGAAAATGTTGGCCTTTATTCACTGTTAATAACTCATATGTGTTGTAATCAAAACTCAAAGGAGATGTATTCACTTATGAAATTAAACACTTTCCAGTATTTGCGTAATTAAATGTTATGGATCGTAATAATAACTCAAAATACTTTTTCACTTATGAATATAAGCACTGGCCTGCATTTTACAGTATTCTAAATCAATTTTGGACATTATTGTTGGCATATAAAATGCCGCATAGATTTGGTAGCTGTTGTGATGGTTGTGCTTGCTTTTTAACTACAAGTTTATCAATTTGTGGGACAGTTGTTGATAATGCACATCTCATATCATGCTCCACCTCCAAGCGATTTCTTGTTTTTGTTTTTATTTGTAATAAGGCAGAAAACCCGGATTCACACAGGCAAGTAGAAGCAAAAGGTAAAAGGGCTTTGAGCCTAAGCTTCCCAACTCTAGGATATGATACACTTGCTTTTAACCAGAATTCCTGTATAGAATGTTCTTTAAAAAAAAAAAAAAAAAAAAAAAAAAAAAAAAAAAAAACCTTGATACTTGAAGCAAATTTCATCTCTAGAAATTCATCTTGGTCAGACTCAGAAATAATATCTGGTTCTGCATTGAAAGGGTTTCTCACAAATGACAGATCTATTTCTTCAAAATCTGGAAAGTACCTGGGAAATTCTTGGCACAAATTATGAAGGTGACTGATTATTTCATTTTGGAGGCAAAATTCTGTTTCTTCTTCTCTTCCTTTAGCCACTTCACAAAGCTTCTCAAAAAAGCAAAATTACCAGAGCTAACTTTCCTGGACCAGTTCTTCATCTTGGCAACAAAAGCACACAATGAGTCAACAAAGTGAATTACTGTTGTGTCCTTACCCTGAAGCTTTAGATTAAGTTTGTTAAGCTGGTCAAATATGTCAGCTAAATAGGCTAAACGTGGTTCCCAAAGTGGATCATTGAAAAAAAATAGCTCCTGTCTAAGTTCAAAAACTCTGTTCAGGATATTGCACTTGGATAGCCATTGTGTCATGGCCCCCCTCAGAACCTGGCATGGCCCACAGGTTGAAAACCACTGCTTTATGCTCATAGCAACCCCACCGTACCTCTGTTCATATTCTCTTTCTCCCACCTTACTTTCCTTAACCATCTCCTAACAGTTGTTTCGTAATTCAGCTGTAAAAGGTTTTTCTTCCCGTTACACCTTTCAAACCTTTCTACTGCAATTTCCGTTTCAGCGCTGAATGACCTCAACATACTATAGGTCTCCCCAGCGCATTGGCCTAAATTCTGTGTTCTGTTGGTCTACAGCCAGACACTTTCAGGTAACCTGACGGTCCCTCCAGCTGTTGGCTGTTCGCCCTGGTCATCATTTTGCTATTATAGTTCTCCTCTTCACTGTGATCGCCCGGTTTTTGTGTAGACTACGAAATTGGTTTGGGTTGTTCAGGAAATCCTATGTCATCTTCATGCGTTAGCCAGTCTTCTTGATGGAACGGCTGTCGGCATTGGTTAATGAAGCTGCAGTAACTTTTATATATTATATATGTCACAGTTGTCATATGTTATCATAAATTGTCATGTACTAGATTGCACAATTACGCATGTAAGGGAATGTGTAAGCTGTTCGTATCGTAAGTGGATAAGCAAGTAGAACCGCGTACATTTTTACGAATGGAAAGTAATCATATTCTTAAGAGCAGTTAAAAGAAGAAGACTAGAAAATGCATCTCCTTCACATCACCCAGTCAACCGGAAAGGAACTGAACTGCTGCTGAGCGTTGGGTCGCGTGGAAAGAAAACGGATCCCCACCCCCCTCCCCCACCACGGGGGCACGTCCTATAGAGAGCGTAAGTTGTTCGTGCTTACAGTGTAGGTGGTGTTTGGAAAACGCAGCACTAGACTCAAGGTTAAGAAGCGTTCTGTATTAGATGCAAATGTTCACGAGGAATGTTGATTTTGCGATTAGGGGTCTCCCCGCTCGGCCTTGCTTGAGGTGCAGGCGAAGCGTTCGTCATGGGTCCGTCGTCTCCCCCTCGTGGGAACATCTGGAGGTCTCAGTCAGGCGTTTTGATACAGGGAGGGTGTTTCCTTTCTTTTCAAGTCGATTACTGAGTCCTGTTGATTAGTTGGTTGTGTGGGAGATATATAATGAATATACAGGTTGTTACTCATTTTTCCCGAGAACGATTAATCGAGTTTCACTGTTAGACTAAGGAGGTCGTCCTATAGATTTGGATAGACATGAACGTAAATGAGTGTATTATTTCGTTAATTAATGTCCAGAGAGAGATGGAAAGAATTATAGATGTGCGTTTGTGTGTGTGTGTGTTCTCTCTGAGGCATTCACGTTCGTGTTTACTGCATATATTTCCCGTTTTGAATATAATGTTACATAACTGTATGTGCCCGTGAGCTGGACGGCCTAACGGAGCTTCAACAAACGTTTCGCTTCGTACTGAATTTTATTTGTTTTTCGCATTTATTCTTACGTTCCTCAGATATTTTTCCCACATTCTTTCATTTGTATCGGTAGTCCTAAACTATGGATGTAATGTTTGCGGCATTATCTTTTTTTTCTTCTGTTTTTTCCAAGTGAAACTTCACTTGGATCGATAGTAACGCCACGGATATATAGTCTAGCGATGTGATGCTGGTCATCACTTCGGCCCCCTGGCGATGGGAGTAGTAACTAGTTGAACACCAGCAGCAGCTATCTAGCCGTGGTCCATACTAGTTTGTCCACCTCCCTCTAGCTTATCTCCTTATATGTTAGCCAAAGGTCACTTTTTTGTGGAAAGGAGTCGAGGATTAAGGTATAAGTGCATGTAGATACTAGGAAAGATTGTGGATTGTTAGTCATATATTTTATTATTTTGTGTATGATATGTGTATTACGCTGTCTTATTCACTACAAGCGATGTCAAGGCAATTTTTTATATATCTTTTAGTTAACGTTTAGGGAAATTCAAATAATTGTAAGTAACTTCGAAAACTATCTTCTTGTGGAAAGGATATTATAGGAAGAGTGATTGCAACTAGATCTCTGAGATCACATTAATTTTCTCCTTCATCTGTATTTTTTTAAAATTTTGTTTACCTCAAAATTCGAAAGCACGGTGACTGTTAGTAGTACTAGTGCACATCATTTCTGTGACCTGAGCAGAAAGTAGTATTACTTGCAATGCACCGTTCTCTGTTGTTGAAGGAATGATTTAATTTCAACTGTGTTTTATATATATATATATATATATATATATATATATATATATATTCGTAAAATTCTCTTATTCGTGTAGTCGAAAGGCCTTGCTGTGGTACTCCATTGTTTCATTTTCCTTCGTGGCTTTGTATATATGTAAGCATATACATAATACATATAATGTGTGTATGTATACATATACTAGTTTTAATTGCTGCAGCCTTGTCATTAACGTTTATTCTTTGTATACTTTACGTACTCGCCACTGTTTTAAATATATATTAATGTAATAATCGCTTGTCCTATACTAGATTATAATTTTCACAAAGTAGTATCAAAGCACCTTTAGGAATTAACCGGCATTTTGATATCATCTCTTCAGCAGTACTGGAAGATACTACTCAGTATCGTTCTGAGAAGTTCACCTGATTATTTTTTTTTCTTTTTTTTTTCTTTTTGTGTTCTGCAATGATGTGCATTAGGCCTTATTAAGCATTATTAGGATTCCGCAATGACCTGCATTATGCAGTATTATGTTTTATTGCCATTCTGCAGTGACGTGCATTAGGCATCATCGCATTATCTCTTATGCAAGCATTGTTAATCAAGCAGTATGCATAATCACCCTTTTGAGGAACATTTCGGTTGATTTAATAGGGAAAGACTAAGTTTTATTATTAATTATTAGCAATTTACCAATCCTTACTAAAAGCATATTCATCTGCTGCTCCACATAAGCGACTCGCTAGTGTTTTTTAATTTATGCACGATAAATTAGTAAAGTAACAAAGTCTACGGGCATAACCAGCCCTGTTTCACGGGTAGAACCAGCTCCGTTTCAGGGAATCCCTTCTCACCCCCAGCACCTTCGGAGTTTGGGGCTGGGGGGAGATAGGATGAAACCCCATTATAAACCAACCATCTTAGGGGTCTCCACTATAACTCTGCCGAGTTTCATGTCCATCGGACCAGCAGTTTGGCCGTGATTGAATGACAGACGGACGGACAGACATAACGCCCGTTATAGTATAGTAAGATTATTATTACAATGTGGTCGCTTGTGTCGTGACATGCCACCCAGATGTCGCGAGTTCGCGCCCCCCTAAGGCGATGAAAATATCACAGGCTCTGTATCACGATCAGTTACTGCGGCAATGTGGGGTCGTCCGTGGGAGGTTGACACCAGCATTCTTTGGAAGCTTCAATCTGAAGTCAACGGGTCCTTTTTGTTTGTTCCATGTGAATAGGTTTCATCTACTGAAATAATAAATGACAGTGATGCTAAAAAATAGTTGGGACGATTGCGAAATGTGACTCCCATATGTTTTTATGTCGGTCGCAAATTGAACACAGGTTCGTGCTGATCTCGTTCTACAAAGAATCGGACAATATCAGAGTTTTAAACTTATTACATTTTAAAGAGAAGTCGGAAAATAAGCGCCTAAGGGCTAGATTAATCTTTAATTCTTTTGAGGACAATCTGCTATACTATTGAGTAAGAAAACGTAAGTTAGTGCTTTAAAACCAAACCAAAGGAAGTAATTTCGCTTCATTTTTCGTGGCTAAGTTGAAATCTTTAGTTAATATATATCTCATGTCTCTTCATAATTCTCTTGATAAGAGACCGATGAACAACTTTTGATGGCAAATTTATGTGCTTCCGTGTTTTGGTGTGATAAAAATAGTATGCCAAGCTACAAAAACAGCTTATCCCCGTAGGGGGGTAGTGCCGTCAGTGGACCTCATGCTGCGAACTGTAAGCATTACTTAAGGTTCTTTGCCGCGTGCCTTCCTTAGGCCCCTAGCTGCAACCACTTTCGTTCCTTTTACTGTAACTCCTTTCATATTCTCTTTCTTCCATCTTACTTTCCTCAACCCTCTTCTAACACTTGATTTACGGTGCAACTGCTTTGAAGTGTTCCTCCTGTTACACCTTTCAAACCTTTTACTGTCAATTTCCGTTTCAGCGCTGAATGACCTCATAGGCCCCAGCGCTTGGCCTTTCGGCTTAATTCTATATTCAATTAATCATCTGGATTTGCACTTAATGTGTTCATAATCAAACAGTGTAAAGGAGTGGAATTTTGCAGGGTAATGCAATATCTTCGACTTTGGCCTAAATTCTATATTCGACTCTACATTCAATTCAAAAAACAGCTTAGGGAGTGGCCAGGATACTTTCCCTTGAACTGGATTCCTGGTGTCGATTTTCAGACACTGAGTAAATGATGTACACCCTCCCCTAAAATAGTATAATTGCAGATAGCACTAATTACAGAAGATCAATCTAACGTCCTGTCAGTTCCGTGTAACGCTTCACATGACATATCTTGACGGATATCCGTCCAGTATGCATATAGGGAACACTCTGGTAATTAGTGAGGCAATTTCAATTTCACGTCTCTCAAATTATATGCGATACGAATGTGATAATTGGCACGAGTCCAGACTTCTAATTGGTTATTGATTTATAAGGAATTGCATGCATCAATTAGGCACTTATTGTTACACTTCGCATCGGAGATGTTGGAATGCTAGCTGTTGGTCTCCACCACTCGTAGATTTTGGAGAGCTAGCTCTTGGTCTCCACCAGTCTTAGACATTGGAGAACCAGCTGTTGGTCTCCACCACTCGTAGATGTTGGTCTCCGCTACTCTTAGATGTTGGAGAACAAGCTGTTGGTCTCCACCACTTTTTAGATATTGGAGAACAAGCTGTTGGTCTCAACCACTTTTTAGATATTGGAGAAAACAAGCTGATGGTCTCCACCACTTGTCGATTTTGGAAAGCTAGCCTTTGGTCTCCGCTACTCTTTGATGTTGGAGAACAAGCTGTTAGTCTCCACCATATCTTACATATTGGAGAATAAGTTGTTGGTCTCCACCACTTTTTAGATACTGGAGAACAAGCTGTTGGTCTCCACCACTTTTTAGATATTGGAGAACAAGCTGATGGTCTCCACCACTTGTAGATGTTGGAAAGCTAGCCTTTGGTCTCCACGACTCTTAGATGTTGGAGAACAAGCTGTTGGTCTCCACCACTTTTAGATGTTGGAGAAGAAGCTCAGTGGTCTGTTTAAACTAAGATATATTTTCCCTTTGGTCTTACTGGTATGTATCGTTATACCCAAAAACATTGTCTACTATCCCATGGAACTTAGTCTTGCACCTTAATTAATATTATGGCATCTTTGTGTTTTGCTGGACCAACGTTCCAGTTTCAACATATGTGGTATCTTTTCAGGTAAAGTTCGTCACATATCTCTGTCGCTTTCCATGTTCGTCAAGTCTTTTTCCTTATTTTGATCTTTCGTCTTTATTTGAAGCTATAAGAACCACGAAAAGAATTGGCTATTATTTAAAGCACACGGATTTTTTTTTACATTTCTTTATGTTTAATGTTATTTTTTGTTGTTAATTAGGTTGTTGGTCGTAGATATTTATTCTCGTTATTTCATTAAGTTATTTACAACACTGTACTAGATAGTCAGATAATTCTCGTATGGGGGTAGTTCCATCATTTGCATCGTATTTTTAACACTTTGTTGTAACTCCGTTCATGCTGTCTTTCTTCAGTCATGCTGTCCAACCTCTCTACCTCCCTCCTCTAGTTTGATATGCATCCAGTTTAACAAAGGGTCTTGCATATCACCTTATAAGAAGATGGTATCGTCTAGCTTAGAACTTCACTGAAGGACACATCAATTTATTTCCACTAGGAAATCGGACGCCCTCCTGGTATGACCAAGGGAGCGAAGGTCTACCTTATTTTTGAATCTCTCTCTCTCTCTCTCTCTCTCTCTCTCTCTCTCTCTCTCTCTCTCTCTCTGAAGGAAGTGTTCCTAGTAAAATCAGCCTCTCTCTTCTCTCTCTCTCTCTCTCTCTAGCAGTTGACCCCGTCAAGAAAGTCGGGGAATACCCGACCTTTCGTAGGAACCCTGACGGCACGCCAAGGACCCCGACGGGTCAAGGGGAAGAAAGGAACTGGCGCCTTGAGAATCAGGGCCTTTGACCGACCCTTTGAAGGATTTGAGAGAGAGAGAGAGAGAGAGAGAGAGAGAGAGAGAGAGAGAGAGAGAGAGAAGGCTGAAATTCTTATTTTCCGCGTCGCAGAAATTACCGATATGGCCAGAGGTTATTCCCAAGATAATAATATAATAATAATAATAATAATAATAATAATAATAATAAATAATAATAATAATAATAATAATAATAATAATGTTAAGAAATTCACAATTCCGTGAAAACTAATTGTTTAAAAATATCCACAATTATATAAAAAATATATTTCTATGTAAAAATAGAAATATATTTTTTATATAATTGTGGATATTTTTAAACAATAATAATAATAATAATAATATAATAATAATAATAATAATATAATAATAATAATAATGATAATAATAATAATAATGATAATAATAATATTTAGAAGTTGAGTGCTATTCTTATGGAAGAATATTATTATTATTATATATTATTATTATTATTATTATTATTATTATTATTATTGGAAAATTAAATCCACAATAATATGTCTGTTAGATCAGACAGACATATTATTGTGGATTTAATTTTCCATTTTATTTTATTAACTCATTTGAGTATGAGGTTTCTTTGGATTATTATTATCATCATTAATTTAAAGTCAGTGGCCCCTTTGGCGGACTTGTTCCATATGAATAGTATTCATAATAATAATAATAATAATGATAATAGTATAATAATAATATTCTTCCATAAGAATAGTATTCAACTTATTATTATTATTATTATTATTATTATTATTATTATTAATATTATTATTTTATTATTATTCAGAAGTTGAATACTATTCATATGGAACAAGTCCACCAAAGGGGCCATTGACTTGAAAGTCAAGCTTCCAAAGAATATTACGGTGTTCATTTGAAAGAAAGAACAGAGGGTGATAGGAAATACAGAAAAAAGAAATCTCACTTATTATAAAAGGAAAAATAAATCAACAAATTAATAAAGAAATTGGTAGAAATGTAAGTAATTTATAAAATACAAGAATTATTTTTATGGGTGAGAATTGTAGATGGTTTAAACTTGATATACTTTCATTGATTGTAAAGTAACTTACAATCGTGAAGTTTACGTAAATATTTAAAATAGATTGTTGAAGAGTTAAAACGTAGTAAAAAGCTTATAAGGTTAATAGATTCTAACACCTCACGTGGTGCACTGTAAGCATTACTTAAAAGGTTCTTTGCAGCGTCCCTTTCTTAGGCCCGTAGCTGCAACCCCTTTTCGTTCCTTTGACTGTACCTCCGTTCATATTCTGTTTCTTCCATCTTGCTATCCACCCTCTCCTAACTCTTGATTCATAGTGCAACTGCTTTGAGGGTTTCTTCCTGTTACACCTTTCAAACCTACCTACCCATAATTTCCTTTCCAGCACTGAATGACCTCGCAGGTGCCAGTGCTTGGCTCCTGGATTTAATTTTATGTTCCATTCCATTCATGGTCAAGCGCCTCAGTGGCGTGATCGGTATGGTCTTGAACTGCCACTTCGGTGGCCGCGAGTTCGATTCTCGGGCATTCCAATGAGGTGTTAGAGATGTATTTCTGGTGGTAGAGGTTCACTCTCGACGTGGTTCGGAAGTCACGTGAAGCCTTTGGTCCCGTTGCTAAATAACCACTGGTTCCATGCAACGTGACAACACCAAACAAACAAACAAACATTCATGGTCTTTAGCACTGTTCGTTGTTCCTAATATTTTGTTGGCGTGTAGGTCATAGATGTTTTTGCCCTGTTTCTTACATGTAGTAGTTCTGCTTTATCAGTTTTTATTGTTGCTAATATATTTCATGTTATATTGTGACAACTCGCATCGTTCATTGACATCCCACGACATCTGTTCCACAAGACTAATCTTTTATTAGTCGTTAAATAACTTTAAATCTACCACTATTCTATCACTGTGCAGATCAGCCACGCTTGATGTGTTTCGGACGCCACTGGGAGACAATACGGTCGACTTCGCCTTTTGATACTTCTTAGAGGCTGTTAGCTCATTTGATCTTAATCTACAAAGGAAGGCTGTCGTTCACGGTCGAATAGAATTGAGTGGTGTTGACATTGCACCTCAGATTACTTGATAGAAGTGCCATATCGTTGCAAGATCATGTCTCTGCAACTTTAGATAAGGTCTTTTGAAAACAGCTTTCTCAACAGCGTTGGCATGCTTCAGCCTTGCGTATTGGGGGCGATGCGACTTGCGTTCTCTCCTTCAGTCACTACCGCATCGGTCGCTTTTATTTGAAATCTTGTATTCTTGAGATTGCTACTTGTCTGTCCGTCCTCAGATCTTAAAAACGACCTAGGCTAGAGGGCTGCAAATTGGTACGTAGATCATCCACCCTCCAGTCATCAAACCTACCAAATTGCAGCCTCTAGCCTCAGTAGTTTTTGTTTTTATTTAAGGTTGAAGTTAGCCATGACCGTGCGTCTGGCAGCGCTACATGCGCCAACAACACAGGCCACCACCGGCCCACAGCTAAAAGTTTCATGGGTTGTGACTGAGAGTTTCACAAAGCATTGTTTACCATTACTAACAGCCAGAATGTTGTAATTTGGTGTTCGAGTACTTAAGATTCCTATTCAATTTTTATTTATGTTTATTCTGTGATTAATATATCTCTGTTATGCCAGCCATAGATAATTAAATTTTCTCTCTATTTGCAATTTTTGCTTACTCGGGGAATAATTTACAAGCTGCTTTGTTGTTGTTGTTGTTGTTGTTGTTCTTGTTGGGGGCAGGTGGGGTAGGAAAGTACCATTGAAAAAGCCTTAAAAGGTCAGAAGAAGGTGTTTCGCGTTGAGTTAAAGATACAGCAATTTCGGGATAGGATATTTATGATTTTAATTATTCGTCGACATTCCTTAGTTTGAGGATTATTATAAACTTTTCTTGAATTAATATAAAATGATTTTTCGTGAGTATAGAACATTCTCTCTCCTTAAAAAATGGTTCTCTCTCTCTCTCTCTCTCTCTCTCTCTCTCTCTCTCTCTCTCTCTCTCTCTCTCTCTCTCTCTCTCTCTCTCTATAATACTGCATCGTTGGCTGCTCTATCTTTTCCATAATCCCTCACCCTGTAGATTCGAAGTCTTAATTCATCTCGGCCAACCATTTTCCACCTGTCGGGATAACAAATCCCTCACCCAGTGTGGTCGGCCAACCCCGGAATTCTTGATTCATTGAATTAATTTCTTCATGCTGCTGCTACCTTTGTACCAGGCGAAGCCTTTTTTTGTTCCTTCTCAGTTTTTCATGAATTTTAGGCCAGTGTTTCAAAATGTAACGAAGAATCAGTGAAAGTCATGGCAAGTTTTAGATTGGAGCGGAGAATCAATGAAAGTCATTGCAAGTTTTAGATTGAAGTGGGTGGAGAAGCTGTGAAAGTCATGGCAAGTTTCAAAATGAAGCAAAGAAGCTAGGAAAGTCATGGCGAGTTTCAGAATGAAGCGAAGAAGCTAGGAAAGTCATGACAAGTTTCAAAATGAAGCATAGAAGCTGGGGAAGTCATGGCAAGTTTCAAAATGAAGCGAAGAAGCTATGAAAGTCATGGCGAGTTTCAAAATGAATCGAAGAAGCTATGAAAATCATGGCGAATTTCAAAATGAAGCGAAGCTATGAAAGTCATGGCGAGTTTCAAAAGGAAGCAAAGAAGCTTTGAAAGTCATGGCAAGTTTCAAAATGAAGCGAAGAAGCTATGAAAGTCATGGCAAGTTTCAAAGTGAAGCAGAAAAGCTATGGAAGTCATTGCAAGTTTCATAATGAAGCGGTGAAGCTAAGAAAGTCATTGCAAGTTTCAAAATGAAGCGAAGAAGCTGTGAAAGTCATGGCAAGTTCCAAAATGAAGCGAAGAAGCTGTGAAAGTCATGGCAAGTTCCAAAATGAAGCGTAGAAATGATTGATACATAAGTCGGAATATTTTTTATCATTGGCAATCTATGCATAGCGTATGCAAGAGATATTCTTCGTAAAGAATTTTTGGCATCGCACCGAGGAGAAGGCGCTTTGAGGCGACATTTGAAGGCGTCTACGTAGCAAGCAGGAAGAAGAAAGCGATCTCATTAGACCTGAAAAGATTGAAGTAGATAAGGGATTATCTAGAGAGGCTATCTGATTGTTAATTAGGAAGAAGCAAACATGGTCTAGCTATGTGTGATGGAGAATTGATGAATATTGCTAATTAGTATTACAGAAGGTGGACTGCGTCCTCTTTATTCTAAGCTGACTTGCAGAGTTAAATAGTCAAGTCAGTTGCCCAGCCCAGAATGAGATAAGGAAGTTATGCGGGACAGAGAGAGAAGATTATGAAGTTTATTAGAAGTTGGATTTCATGGGGAGGGGGGAGGGATAGGGCAAATCCTTGTTGCTCAACACATGATAAGTTGTGATGCTTTTGTAGATTAGATTTATAATGAATTTCCCCAGTACTTTTCTCTTCATCTGGGTTCCCCGTGGGGGGAGGGGGGGGTGGCCGTTAATGGTGCCGTCAGTACGCCTCGTGCGGTGTACTATAGGCATCACAACGTTCTTTGCAGCGTCCCTTTGGCTCCTACCTGCAACCCCTTTCGTTTCTTTTGCTGTACCTCCGTTCATATTCTCTTCCATCTTACTTACCACCCCCTCCTAACACTTGATTCTTAGTGCAACTGCTTTGAGGTTTTCCTCCTGTTACTCCTTTCAAACCTTTTACTGTCAGTTTGCGTTTCAGCGCTGAATGACCTCATAGGTCCCAGTGTTTGGCCTTTGCCCTAAATTCTATATTCAGTCAACTATCTGGATTTGTACTTAATGCGTTCACAAACAATAGTTTAAAGGAGGCGAATTTTTTTAGAGCACCGTTATATTTTAGACTTAAGACTGCAGTGGATGTAGAACTGAATACGTAATGAATATATTAATAAAAGATTATATTCTCTTACCTTGGTTAATTAGCTTAAGAAATTATTCAGTAGAAAATTTACTTCAGAAAGATTTCGTGCAATTGAAACTTTAGAGGTTCAAGCGAAGGTACTATTTTTATTGCATTTCAATAGATTTCTATCTATTTGTTAGTTTAATTTTAAGTCACTGGTCCCTGTGGTGGGCTTGTTCCATATGAATAGGTTTCATCTTCTTAATTAATTAATAATAATTAATAATAATACAAGTAATGCTATTAGACCTTCGCACTTCGTCTCATTTATTTTCTTGGCCATTTGCTGTCCAACCACTTCCCTCGCTCCACTGTCTTAGGGACCGACTGAATGCCCGAAATTGCCCTAGAGTCTGACAGCCTAATTTTCATAAATCATGAGCCATTCTAAGGTTTATTATGATTATTATTTTGTTGTGAAACTGCACTGGCCGTATGCTCAGCTGTTGTGTTCATTCACAGAATTTGTAACTGTTTCAGCAATAATGACCAAAGAGAGTAATATAATACCATTTTCTCTGTTTCAGGTGAGAATGCAGTTGGCGAAGGAGTTTAGATATTAAGAACGAGTTGACGGTAGGTGAGTACTTAACTCTGGAGAATTGAAGCTGTTACGAAAAATGTCATTTATTTTCGAATGACAGAAATGACCCGTGACCTACCTTGGAGGTCAACAAAAACCTCTTTCTCTCCCTTTGGAAAGTCGTTCATACTTGTGTGATTTTTTTTTTTTTTTTTGCACTCTTAGAAAGCTCGCTCGTACGGGAGTGAAGTTTCACCCTGTTCTCGTGAGAGAGAGAGAGAGAGAGAGAGAGAGAGAGAGAGAGAGAGAGAGAGAATGGGCTAAATTGCTTCATTAACATTAATTTTAATAATTCATATATTAACCATTTCAGAATATGATATGAGGAGAAAGTAATATTAAGATTATTAGACACTTTAAAGTTTCCAAAATCTACAGCAACAACTAAAATCGACGTAAAAAAAACTGGTCTTTCTCTAACACAAAAGAATAATAAATAAATTGTGCAAGTAATTACCTACCGGTCTTGCTTTCCAGTTGCCATAATTAATTTCATTTTCGCTCATTTTGCCTTAAACTTTAAATATTAAAATATCCCACGAGTAAAAGTCCTTACAAAAATAATAATACTAAAACACATACATTTGAAAACACTCCGTATAAGGTCGTATAAAGCTGGTACGCGAGTTGTTGAAAGAGAAAATTGAATAACCGAATGCTAGGAAGAGTGAGGTGACCGTGATGAACGTGGTGGAATACTAGAAAAAAAATATAAATAAAAAAACAGGAACAGCTCTGAAAATTTTTTGGGTAGACGAGGACATGCTACTGACCCAACCTTGTTCGTATGGGCGAGAATATTGATCGCTGAATGTGAATGAAAGCAAAAAGCTTTACGTTATTGTTGAGATTATGAATAAAACCACATCGTGAGTTATTCATGTAGTTTATTGGACAGTTATTTCTACAGTATGGAACCTAGGTCTTCTATTTCAAACACCTCACGGAATCCACTTCAAACACCTCACGGGATCCACTGTAGGCATTTACAAAAGGTTCTTTGCAGCGTCCCTTCGGCCCCTAGCTGCAACCCCATTCATTCCTTTTACTGTACCTCCATTCATATTATCTTTCGCCATCTTGCTATCCACCTTCTGCTAACAATTATTTCATGGTATAACCGCTAGATTTTCCTTCTGTTAAGACTTTCAAACCTACCTGACCTCAAAGGTCCCAGTGCTTGTCCTTTGGTTTTTAATTCTATACTCCAATCCATTCTGTTTCAAAGGTAGCACAATTGAGAACTTCATAAAGTTGCCAGATGCCACCAGAAAGACAGATTAAGCTAAGAATCAACTATTTTAAGACTGTCAGGATTCATCGAGATTCCAAGGCAATGAGAGAAACAATTGGGATTCCGGCTTGTCAGATCTCAGTATTCCCCCCTTCTCCCCCCCCCCCCCCGTTTGATATCATTGAGAATTATATGTAGTGTTGCCGTTTCATGGGGTGTCCTTTTTTTTTTATTTATTTATTTTTTTTTACATTCTATTTTGTATTCTCAAGGGGAATACAATATTTACGCATAGTTTGCGTTTGCATTTAACACTTGGATAATATTGGGTATTTTACTGTCAGTTTGATGTTTCATTTCTACGCTGTTTTTACAATAATATTAGTAGTAGTAGTTGTTGTTGTTGTTATTTAAAGCTTTTCGCTCGCTTGCCTTCTAAAATTACATCCAGTGGACCTCATTCGGTGCAATGTAGGCATTACTTAAGTTCTTTGCAGCTTGCCTTCGGCCCCTAGCTGCAACTACTTTCATTCCTTTTACTGTACCTCCTTTCATATTCTCTTTCTTCCATCTGATTGTCCACCCTCGCCTAACAATTGTTTCATAGTGCAACTGCGAGATTTTCCTCCTGGAACAGCTTTCAAACCTTTTACTCTCAATTTCCGTTTCAGCGCTGAATGGCCTTAGTTGCCCCAGTGCTTGGCATAATGACAGAATTCTATATAAATCAAATCAGATCAATAATGCCCTATATTATTAATCGTATTCCGCTCTGCCTCCCACAGAGCGCTGTGTGTACGATAATAATTATAGTTATTTAAATGCAGGTTCATTCACATACGTAAGAGCTCGTGCGGAAATCTCTCTCTCTCTCTCTCTTCTCTCTCTCTCTCTCTCTCTCTCTCTCTCTCTCTCTCTTATCGAGGTGTTTAGCGATAACGGGGCCATTTGAATGCAAATCATCAGCCTGGAACGTCCTGGAAGGTAACTAGCCATTTCCCTCTGAATATGAATAAATCAGTAATTCCAGACTGGAAGTGTCCTTTTGGAGGACAGAAAAGATGGCAATTATATCAGGTAACACTCGGTTAGTATTTATTATTATAAATGAGTATTTGTGACGTTTGACAAGACTCAGGACACACCATGAAGGGTAGTACTCGATGAAGGCGTTCATGAATTCATCCGTTCAGCTGTGAATAATAATCGCTTTCCTGAACGCGTCCTTGCTAGGGGATTTAGTGCCGTCAGTGCATCTTAAACGGTGCACAGTAGGCATTACTTAAAGGTTCTTTGCAGCGTCCCTTCGGCCGCTAGCTGCAACCCCCTTCATTCCTTTTACTGGACCTCATTTCATATTCTCTTTCGTCTATATTAATTTTTTTCTACCTTCTCCTAACAGTTGCTTCATAGTGCAGCTGCGAGGTTTGCCTCCTGTTACACTTTTCAAACCTTTTTACGTTCAATTACCCTTTCAGCACTGAATGGCCTCGTAGGTCCCGGCGTGTGGTCTCTGGCCTGAATTGTTTGTTTTCCATTCCATTCTGGAATTTGTTGTCAAATGTTCATCAGAATAATCCCGTCTCTAATCCCTTTTCGACCGAGTCACCGTCTTAGCAATCACTCTTAATTGCCATTTTTTTTTAATCAGCCTTTTGTTTGTTCATTCAGAGGTAATAATCCTTTCAGGTGATAATTGTGATAAGTATTAAGTAGTTTTAATCTCTGCCTCGTATTAGTAGTTGTTCTGTTAGGTCAGCTCGTTGGATAATCTCTTATCTTGGGTCGTAATTACAAAACTAATCTAAGGCAGTACCTGATAATAGGACTGTTTTTTTTTTTTTTTTTTTTTGCGGCTGTCCGCGCTTTTCTGTCCGCCCTCATCTTGAAAACTACTGAAGCTAGAAATGCTGCAAATTGGTATGTTGATCATCCACCCTCCAATCATCAAGCATACCAAATTGCAGCCCTCTAGCCTCAGTAGTTTTGATTTTATTTAAGGTTAAAGTTAGCTATAATCGTACATTTGGCAACGATATAGGAAAAGCCACCAGCGGGCCGTGGTTAAAGCTCCATGGGCCGCTGCTCATACAGCATATCGAGACTACGAAAGATAGATATATTTTCCATGTCCTTGATTATACGCTGTACAGAAAACTCGATTGCGCCGAAGAAACTTCATCGCATTTTTTTCACTTGTTAAATGTGTGACCATTTTCTAAAGGTTTTAGTGGTAGATGTGGATTTATTTGTATTTTTTTTGCAGTCGTTTTTATTGTTCCTATTCACATTAATAATAATAATAATTTAAAAAATACTCATAGTGTGTGAGTCTTGAAATAATAATAATATTAATAATAATAATAATAATAATAATTAATTATTATATTATTATTATTATTAGATTTAGACCAAAACGGAATTCACTGTCAATAGGTCGTGTAGAAAACGAGCTTACATTGGAGACTTATTATTAAGATAATATTATTTGTAGTTTATTATCATTTCAAGGAATTGGCGTCTTCGTTCCGCTGAAAAATAAGTTCGTGGGTGTCTGTGTTTCGGTGTAGGCTGCTTCATATGCATTAAGCTACAAATGTCCTTTAATATCCAATTCGCTCTACCTTGGAATTAATATATTTTCATATTTATTAACCGAAGGGGAATTTAAATTTTTTTTAAAAAGTAATTTCGTCCTCTCGTGGATTCGAACCAGCGCAAAAGGAGAAATCAGGACTTCAGTGAGTTACCGACCAGGCCAACGTCACTGAAGTCCTGATTTCTGCTCTGTGCGCTGGTTCGAATCCGCGAGAGTACGAAATTATTGTCAACCAACAAACAAGCAAAAAAAAAAAAAAAATCCCCTTCAATTAGCATATATGAAAATATATTAATTCCGAGCTAGAGCGAATTGGATATTAACGGACATTTGTAGCTTAATGGATTTTATAAAAATCACGGTGATATGATAAAACAATTATATATATATATATATATTATATATATATATATATATATTAACATACATACATACATACATACATACATACATACATACATACACACACACACACACACACCACACACATATATATATATATATATATATATATATATATATATTTATATATATTTATATATACATATACACATACACGCAACTTACATATTGTGAAGTTTTTATTACATCACCGTAATTCATATACTACAGGCATTAAGCCACAATGTTGTCCTTTAATATCCAATTCAGCCCATTACCACTCGGAATTAATATATTTTCAATATATATGTTAACCGAAGGGGAATTTCCTTTTTTAGTAGACAATAATTTAGTTGATAATATTTAATTTGTATTATTATATATATATATATATATATATATATATATATATATATATAATATATATATATATATATATATATATATATCTATATATAAATATTTCTTTTTATTGACAAGGCTTATTAATTTTCCTGTGTACCCTTCTTACCCGATAAGGAGGGCATTACGCAGCACCTCCGTCGACTTGACTGAGTGACCCACAGTCGACGACACGGTAACAAAACTCGATTAGATAAGGAAAACAACGATTACGGTGAACGGCAGCGAATTTCATTAACCACGCGATAAATGTTATTGGGGTGATGGATATCTGACCGAACTTTCTATTTCCATCCTTTTATGGTGTCATAAATACCTTTATTTGGCGTCATTGACGGTTTTGATAAGCGCGGACGATGTCATTTCATTCTTTAATGAACAAAAGACTCTTCATCGTTAATCCTGTCTCAAGGGTAGGCAGAGACGGCGGGTTAAATTTAAGCCTCTTTTTGCGTAATTCGTATCGAATAAGCCTTTTTAAGTCTTAGTCACATATATACCTCCTAAGCACATGCGGGTATCCAACCACATGTTAGCTACGCTTAAAAGGCCCGAGTTCGATTCCCCGCTCTGCCAACGTGGAATCAGAGGCATTTGTCTCTGGTGATTTAGAAATTCATTTCTCGATATAATGTGGTTCGGATCCCACATTAAGCTGTAGGTCCCGTTGCTAGGTAATCAATTGTTTCCTAGCGACGTCAAAAGATATCTAATGCTTCGGGGCCAGCCCTTAGGAGAGGTTTTAATCAGCTCAGTGGTCTGGTTAAACTAAGATATATTTAACCTACGCTTAAAGGGTGTTTGTCATACTGGCAGCAATTTAACACAACCTTTTTTTTTTTAAAGACTTGGCTGTCCAACCACATATAGACTATACACTAAATGATTCTAGTCAGACAGACTGCTTTTTTAACATTTTTTTCAACACATGGGCTGTCCAACCACATGTAAGCTATTCTTAAAGGGTATTTTTCAAGCGGACTGCATTTTAACAGGTACCATTTTGTAAACACATAGGCTGTTGTCCAACCAAATGTAGTTTATTCTGTAGGATTCTTCTCAAACGGACTGCAATTTAACAGGTTCCATTTTGTAAACATTCGCTGTCTAGCCACATTTAGACTACGTACACTAAAGGATTCTTGTCAAACAAACTGCATTGTAACTAGTACTTTTTTTTTTTAACACATGGGTTAACCAGCCATATATAGATTACTCATAATGAGTTCTTATCAAACAAAGTACGTTTTATCATACCATTTCGTAAACACGTGGGCTGTCCAAAAATAAAGGCTGCGCCAAAGGGTTCTTGTCAAACTCAGGGTTATGACCTGCATGGACAAGATTGACATATAAGAAAGGCAAAAAAAATTAATAAATAAAAATAAAAACTCAATATAAAATCAATTCGCTCAACGCCTCTATGTTTTCCAACAAAATAATAATAATAATAATAATAATAATAATAATAATAATAATAATAATAATAATTAAAATAATAATAATAATAATAATAATACAGGTTATATTGAAAATAATGGCTATTTCAGCCGCGTTTATTTTGTTTAGAAGTTTCTCTATTCTTATTACTGGTTTTAATAGAGAAACTTTATACAAAATAAACGCGGCTAAAATAGCCCATTATTTTCGATAAAACCTGTATTAATGAAGGTCTTCTTCCAGTATATAATAAAAATAATAATAATAATAATAATAATAACACAGTACGTTACTCCCAGAAGTATCACATATATGTGCAATGAAGATCTACTTTTGTTTATAATTTTTTTGGCTGTATTTCAATTAGAATTTTATAGGTAACGCTTAATCAGCAGGAAACCTAAATCGATATCAAATTCGAGTATTATTATTATTATAATTATTATAATTATTATTATTATTATTATTATTATTTTTTTTTTTTTTTTTTGCTCTATCACAGTCCTCCAATTCGACTGGGTGGTATTTATAGTGTGGGGTTCCGGGTTGCATCCTGCCTCTTAGGAGTTCCATCACTTTTCTTACTATGTGTGCCGTTTCTAGGATCACACTCTTCTGCATGAGTCCTGGAGCTACTTCAGCCTCTAGTTTTTCTAGATTCCTTTTCAGGGATCTTGGGATCGTGCCTAGTGCTCCTATGATTATGGGTACGATTTCCACTGGCATATCCCATATCCTTCTTATTTCTATTTTCAGATCTTGATACTTATCCATTTTTTCCCTCTCTTTCTCTTCAACTCTGGTGTCCCATGGTATTGCGACATCAATGAGTGATACTTTCTTCTTGACTTTGTCAATCAACGTCACGTCTGGTCTGTTTGCACGTATCACCCTATCCGTTCTGATACCATAGTCCCAGAGGATCCTTGCCTGATCGTTTTTCTATCACTCCTTCAGGTTGGTGCTCGTACCACTTATTACTGCAAGGTAGCTGATGTTTCTTGCACAGGCTCCAGTGGAGGGCTTTTGCCACTGAATCATGCCTCTTTTTGTACTGGTTCTGTGCAAGTGCCGGGCATTCACTTGCTATGTGGTTTATGGTTTCATTTTTCGTATTGCACTTCCTACATATGGGAGAGATGTTATTTCCATCTATCGTACTTTGAACATATCTGGTTCTTAGGGCCTGATCTTGTGCCCCTGTTATCATTCCTTCAGTTTCCTTCTTTAGCTCTCCCCTCTGTAGCCATTGCCAATTGTCATCACTGGCTAGTTCTTTAGTCTGTCTCATGTATTGTCCGTGCATTGGTTTGTTGTGCCAGTCCTCTGTTCTTTCTGTCTTTCTCCTGTCTCTGTATATTTCTGGGTCTTCGTCTACTTTTATTAGCCTCCTTCTTCATGCACTCTTTAGCCACTCGTCTTCACTGGTTTTCAGATATTGCCCCAGTGCTCTGTTTTCGATGTTGACGCAGTCCTCTATACTTAGTAGTCCTCTCCCTCCTTCCTTTCGTGTTATGTATAAGTCTGTCCGTATTTGCTCTTGGGTGTAGTGCTTTGTGTATTGTCATTTGTTTCCTGGTTTTCTGATCTATGCTGCGGAGTTCTGCCTTCGTCCAATCCACTATTCCTGCGCTGTATCTGATTACTGGCACTGCCCATGTGTTTATGGCTTTGATCATATTTCCGCCGTTGAGTTTTGACTTGAATATCGCCTTGAGTCTCTGCATATATTCTTTCCCTGATCGTGTCCTTCATCCCTTGGTGTTTTATATCTCCTCCTTCCATTATTCCCAGGTATTTGTATCCTGTCTCATCTATGTGTTTGATGTTGCTCCCATCTGGTAGCTTTATCCCTTCAGTTCTCGTTACTTTGCCTTTTTGTA
The DNA here is from genome assembly GCF_015104395.2 of Macrobrachium nipponense. Taxonomy (NCBI): domain Eukaryota; kingdom Metazoa; phylum Arthropoda; class Malacostraca; order Decapoda; family Palaemonidae; genus Macrobrachium; species Macrobrachium nipponense. The sequence continues at coordinate 4,134,988 of NC_087210.1, read as the reverse complement.
TGTTGACTAAGGCGCATTTTTCTATTCCAAACTCCATCCTGATGTCCCCAGATACAATCCTAACAGTCTGGATTAGGGTATCTATTTCCTTGATGCTCTTACCATACAGCTTGATGTCGTCCATGAACATCAGATGGTTGATTTTGTTGCCTCTTTTCTTGAGTTGGTACCCGGCATCCATCTTCTGTAGTACTTTTGTCATGGGAATCATGGCTACTACGAAGAGTAGTGGGGACAGTGAGTCACCCTGGAAGATCCCTCTCCTGAATATTAACCTCTGCTAGTCTTATTCCAGAGCTTGTAAGTATTGTATTCCAGTTGCGCATTGTATTTTTTGTTGAGGAGCTGATGGTATTTTCCTCTGCCCCATATATTTTCAGGCATTCTATTAGCCATGTGTGTGGTATCATGTCGAAGGCTTTCTTATAGTCTACCCATGCCATGCTTAGGTTGATTTTCCTTCTACTGTTCTTCATTACCATTTTGTCTATCAGGAGCTGGTCTTTTGTGCCCCTACACTTCCTTCTGCAGCCTTTCTGTTGGTAGGGGATGGTGTTTGTCTCCTGTAGGTAGTTGTATAGCCTTTCACTGATGATACCTGTTAGTAACTTCCACATTATTGGTAGGCAGGTGATAGGCCTGTAGTTACTGGCTATATTCCCTTACTCTTGTCTTTTTGTACTAAGGATGTTCTTCCTGTGGTCATCCATTTGGTGCTTGGTGATTTGAGATACAATGCTGGAGTTGTTCTGCTATTCGTGGGTGTAGGGCCTTGAAGTTTTTTGAGCCAGTATCCATGGACTCATCGGGACCTGGGGCTTTCCAGTTTGGCATTTTCTTTAGTTGGTGTCTGACTGTGTCTGTCGTGATCTCTGTGAATCTTTGTTTTATTCTCCCTGTTTCTTCCTGGAGCCATGTTGCATGTTTGTTGTGTGATACCGGATTGCTCCATATGTTTTCCCAGAGTCTCTTACTTGGTTCGGCTTCAGGAATTTCTGGGTGGTTGTCTTCCCCTCTTAGTTGGCTGTATAGTCTTTTCTGGTTGGTTCCGAATAGTTTGTTCTGTTGGTATCCCTTATTCCTGTTCATGTACCGTTGGATCTTGTGTGCTTTGGCCTTAAGCCTCTGTTTTACATCTTCTATTGTGTTGCTTAGTCCCCTCTCTTGTACTTTGTATTTCTCGTTGAGTTCCTCCCTTGTTTTCTTTGCTTCTTAGCCTTTTTTCTTTTTCTGCCATCTCTTTCAGTTTACTCAAGTCAGATCTCATCACCATGATTTGCTTTTCCAGGCGCCTTTTCCAAGGAGGTTGCTGTTTTGGTTTCTGTTGGGTTGGTTGTGACGGTGGTGTTGGTGTTCGAATCCCCATCAGTTCTGCTACTAATCTTGCTCCTGCATATGTCAAGTTATTTGTTTCTGTGATACTGGTGGTGTGTATTATTATTATTATTATTATTATTATTATTATTATTATTATTATTATTATTATTATCATTCAAAAGATGATCCCTATTCGTATTTAACAAGCCCACAGGGGCCACAGACTTTAATTAAATCTTCGAAAGAATATGATATTCATTTGAAAGAAGTAACAAGTGTTAATAGGAAATACAAAAATAAAATTGATTTATTAGGAAAGAAAAAAATTAACAAATTGGTAAATAAGTAGATAAAAATGTAAGCTCTCTCTCTCTCTTGCTAGATAATGGAATCAGAGAGAATACATATCCCCATTCCATTGAGATACGGTCTCTCTCTCTCTCTCTCTCGTGTTCTGTAGACGTATAACCCACTCCAGCCAACGTTACCAAAATTGGTTTGGGCTACCATTTATGTGGAGAGAGAGAGAGAGAGAGAGAGAGAGAGAGAAGATTAACTATCCATAAATTCTTCACGTGTTTTTCATTCCGCTGAGGAATCCACACCAGCAGCTATGCGGAAGAACTTCGCCATATTTAGCCAACGTTACTCTATCCGTCTAACATAATACAAACTGCTCTGCGTAGTATCATGGTGGCTACTTTGGCTTCGTTATCTGCGCGTCACCTATTATCCCAGGTGCTAGTACTAAAAACCTATGGAGATCTCGATTATTAATATAATTTGTCGATCACACAATATGGAAGTGGGTGGGTATGGTACTTTGATCCCCGATGGGCTAGTACTACTAAACACGGCGTCCCAAGGAGCTTCCGCCTTGTTTAGTACTAGCATCTCGGAGTATAGGTGACGTGTAAGATATACAGCGCCCACCGAATCACGTAATGTGGTTGTGTTCAGCGCTGTGATTCGTCAAGCACGTCTATTGTAGGAATTATTCAAACAATTAGTCTTTCACTCTAACTGTACTTGATAGGTTTTTGGTCACCAGACCGGTCCTCCTCCTCACACACACACACACTGCAAACTAGGCTAATAGCTAAATTGAGGGAGAACCAATTTAACACATGTCCGTTGAGCGTGATGTTCAATTTATTTCTGGTCTAGAAATCTTATTGCTCCGTTGGAGGGGAATAATTCTACTTTCTCTCTTATTTATTCTTCCCGTCCTCTGATAAAATATGCGCGTAGTTACTAGTGATAGAAATGGTATTAAAGTATGTATTAGTAACAGTAATATGATTCTATTGTATCCATTTTGTATGTGAATAGTTTGAGTCCTACATAATTTACACTATGCTCATCAATTTCTTTATCTTTAGTTTGTTCTTCAACTTTCCGCGTTTTATATATTATAAATATAATTTTGAATGGATTGTACTTGTATTGGTTGAAAAAACAGCTGCGTTTTCGTATCCACCTTAATTAAAAGCACAGGCATTGTCATAAACGTGACTTATCTAGTTCTCTTAAAAGTAGCGTCGGGAACAGATTGATTTTAAAGAGAGAGAGAGAGAGAGAGAGAGAGAGAGAGAGAGGAGAGAAATATCGAGAGGTTCGCCATCCCACTCCAAAGCACAGCACGTAATAACATAGCCATGACAAGAGATAAATTTCCTCCAATTGTTGGTTATTACCATCCAGAATAATTTGTGGATCATGCCCTCGGAATACTCAAGGCTGCAGTGACGCACATATCCTATCAAAACGAACTTGCTCTATAAAAAAAGATAGTATTGCATTAGCCTATGTCAGAACATTAGGAGTAACAATATTCCGTGGTAGATAGCGCTAAATAACTCGGAGCATCGCCGAGTAGTCCCGATGGCAACAACTGTAGTACTACTACTGGGGCAGTGGGTACGATTTAATTTCTTCACAAGAAGCTTTGTGTCATATCATGCATCTGTAACAGTGTGTAATGTAATATTACTGATGTTTAACACACACACACACACACACACACTCCCAGTAGTGCGAGAAGTATGAGTCTAAAATGAAATTTTGTCAGAAACTGTGTTAGATTTTCAGTATTTTAAAACGAATAATCTTTTCGTCGACCTGCTGCTGAATTGAATTTGAATTTGAATATAGGATTTAGGCCAAAGACCAAGCACTGGGACCTATGGGGTCATTCAGCGCTGAAACGGAAATTGACAGTAAAAGGTTTGAAAAGTGTAACAGGAGGAAAACCTCAAAGCAGTAGCACTATGAATGCATTGTAAGAGAGGGTGGAAAGTAAGATGAAGAAAGAGAATATGAACGGAAGTACAGTAAAAGGAACGAAAGTGGTTGCAACTATGGGCCGAAGGCACGCTGCAAAGAACCTTAAGTAATACCTACAGTGCACCGCATGAGGTTCACTGATGGCACTACCTTCCTACGGGGACCTGCTGCTGAAGGTGTTTTCAGTAATTCAGTAAATGAGGAAGTTTTAGCATTTACTTTCTTTTCTGTTTAGGTTGTGGCCGGCAAGCAGTTCAGTTGTTGTTACTGTCAAAAATGAAATATTGTATTCACAGCACTCTATTGAAGTGAGTGACTCGTACCTTTACCAGGCAGAGAGAAAACGGATCTGAATAGGGACCACAGTTACAGAATTACAGCCATATCTCGGTACTCCACGTGGCGTGCAACCCAAATCAGTGGAGCCAAGCCTACGTGCCACACTGAACGTACCATTATTTGGTGTATTCGGGAAAGGTCCCACGCTAGCCATGTATAGGTCTATTAAAATGTCCGTTTCCACTTATGCTGGAAACCTGACATGTGTTTCTCTAGATGTCCGACTTTGTATGCAGGCTGTGCTTGGAATTAAAGGTCATTCGTTGATGTCAGGTGTTTGGATCAGCTGTGTTTAGTCACCTAGTTATTTTGGATTCTACTCATCCCTGCCTACGAGACAGGGTTATGATTTTAGCTCTCGAGGACAGATTTTCGTTTGTGTGTGTGTGTGTGTGTGTGTGATCAAGCGGGAGAATGCATAGCAGTTTATTAATGTTTAATCTCTTGCGACATGACTAAGTTTCATTACGTTTAGCATGAGAATCGTCTAATTTGAGACTATATGTTTTGTTACGCTACAGTGGATAAAAACAGTTTAATGTTGAAAGCTGTACTTTTGTAGACGTTCTCTTGGAGTTGTATCTAGATATTGGATTAATTTAACAGTCGCCATTCTTTGTAGAGGTTAAGTAGTGCCCGTCAAAAGTGCATAAGCCATCTCATGCTTGTCCCTTCTCTAATACTGATTTAAAACAAGTTAATGGCCTTTTAGGCTTCCTCCACGTGAATATATAAGAGTTATATATCACACAGGGGGCCTCGGGATTTTAGAGGTGATTGTGTGTGGCATGGCTTTAAAAAAAGGTTGGGGAGCACTGGCGTAGACCTTCTAGTTCCAGTATAGGTCTAGTTTCGAAATGGTTCAGAATCATTGTTCTGATTTGCAACAGTACTGAATTGTTCGTTCAATTTTTGTGGTCATGCCTGGATAGGCTGAAAGCACTAAGTTGGATCCTTCATATATTTTCACCTTGTACTGCTGTGAGGTGGCTTTTGATTTCCTCCTACTATTGTGGGGGGGTGGGGGAGAGGTGAGGTTGCTAGACCTATGCTCTTTACCAGATTTGGTTGCTTCTCGCGAGAGTGCTTGTACTTTGGGTTATAAAATATATATATATATATATATATATATTTATATATTATATGTATATATATTATATATATATATATATATATATATATATATATATATATATATAATAGAGAGAGAGAGCGAGAGAGAGAGAGAGAGAGCATAGGTCTAGCAATTAAGTATGTATGTCTGTATTACATGAATATCTTGTTGATGTTTCTTGGGTATGATGAATATTCAAGGCGGGCCCATGCCATGCCCTGTTAGGGTATATACCTCTTGGACCACTGCCCAAGATTAGAGCTTGGTATTCGGAAGTGGACTGAAATCACAGTCATATGACTTTTTAAACCTCACTCGGATCCGCGTCTTGGAACGTTTGGTAATTGATAAGTGAGTAATAATAAGATGAAACTTTTTACTACTCATTTTTTTTTTTTTTTCTTTTGTGCGATATGAGGGATTTTAGGATAAGTTAATGTTATTTGAATGTTTTATTTTTTAGTTTGGAATATAAACGACTTTGAACTGCACACGGTTTGGATATTATTCAATTGTTTTTCATGTATGAAGCTGCCTTTTTTGCCTGATATAGCAAATAGTTTTTTAAAAGTAACAATCTGTTTGATTTTTTTTTTTTTTTTGAGTATGAATGAATTTGAAACTGCATTAGGTCTTTATATTTTTCACTTGTTTTGCATATATGAGGGTGCGTTTTTTTGGCATGATTTATGAAGTGAGTTTTTAAAAATGATATATCTTGATTTTTTTTTTTAGTTTGAAATATAAACGACTTTGAATTAAGTACGATTTGTATATGTATTATTTTAAAGTTTATTAAAAAAAATTTGTTTTTTGTTTTTAGTGATTATATTAAACAGTTTTCGAATTGCAGTTAGTTTAGAATGTAAATGTCTTTGAATACCGTACTGTTTGCATACTCAATTTTATTTTTTCAAAATTAAGATGATGTTTTTGTGTTTATCAATTAATGTAAAAAAAAAAAATTCCTTTCTCAAATGACTCAGAATCTCCTTCATATAGAATCAAGATGAAATCGAAAATCAGAGGAGGAAAAGATAAGAAGAAACTCCTCAGGTATAGGCCTAAGATTTTCTTTTTTTGTCCAAAGGTCGTCCGTGCCTGACGACTACCAGTATTTAGAGGAGGACTGTTGTACATTGTAACCAATAATCTAATCTCTGTGTAGGCCTATCGGGAGGAGTCAAGCCTACTTGGCCACCCACTCGAAATCGCTAGTTGCTATGGAAGTTTCTGACCCGGAAACTGGAATAATGAAAGACCCTCGATACTTAGCACTTAGGAAGCTTTGTTAATGAAAGACTTCCATTAGATAGTTAACGACCAGGAAACTTTGCTTGATGAAAGACTTTCATTATATATTTAACTGTCAGGAAACTTTGTAAATGAAATACTTTCATTAGATAGTTAACGACCAGGAAACTGTTAATGAAACACTTTCATTAGATATTTAACTATCATGAAACTTTGCCTAATGAAACACTTTCATTAGATATTTAACTATCATGAAACTTTGCTTAATGAAAAGCTTTCATTAGATATTTAACTATCATGAAACTTTGCTTAATGAAAAGCTTTCATTAGATATTTAACTATCATGAAACTTTGCTTAATGAAAAGCTTTCATTAGATATTTAACTATCATGAAACTTTGCCTAATGAAACACTTTCATTAGATATTTAACTATCATGAAACTTTGCTTAATGAAAAGCTTTCATTAGATAGTTAACTGTCAGGAAACTGTTCATAATGAAAGGCTTTCATTAGAATGAAAGACGTTCATTAGGTATTTAACTGTCAGGAAACTTTGCTTAATGAAAGACTTTCATTAGATAGTTAACGACCAGGAAACTGTTAACGAAAGACTTTCATTAGATATTTAAATGTCAGGAAACTTTGTTAATGAAGGACTTTCATTAGATAGTTAACTGTCAGGAAACTTTGTTAATTAAAGACTTTCATTAGTCAGCAGTCCAGGAACTTCTCTAATGAGAGACGTTCAATAGTTAGAAGTCTGGAAACTTGAGTAATTAAAGACTTTCATTCCGAAAATTAAAGACTTTCTAGGAATTCCTGAATGAAAGTCTTTCACGAATGAAAATCTTGAAAAAATTGTCCAGCAGTTCGGAAACTTCATGAATGAAAGACGCTCAATAGTCAGCAGTCGGGAAACTTCATGAATGAAAGACGCTCAATAGTCACCAGTCGGGAAACCTTGAATGAAATGAAAAGACGAACTTCAGAATAAAGTCAGCAGGATCGGAAACTTCATGAATTGAAAGACGTCAATTAGTCAGCAGCCGGGAAACTTCAGAATTTGAAAGACGCTCAATAGTCAGCAGGTTCGGGAAATTTCATGAATTGAAAGACGCTTAATAGTCAGCAGTTTCGGGGGAAACTTCATGAATGAAAGACGGCTTTCAAAGTCAGCAGTCCGGGGAAAACTTCCATGAATGAAAGACGCTCAATAGTCCAGCAGTTCGGAAACTTCATGAATGAAAGACGCTCAAATTAGTAGTCAAGCACGTCGGAAACTTATGAATGAAAGACGCTCAATAGTCAGCAGTCGGGAAACTTCATGAATGAAAGACGCTCAATAGTCAGCAGTCGGGAAACTTCATGAATGAAAGACGCTCAATAGTCAGCAGTCGGGAAACTTCATGAATGAAAGACAGTCAGTAGTCAGCAGTCGGGAAACTTCATGAATGAAAGACGCTTAATAGTCAGCAGTCGGGAACTTCATGATGAAAGACCGCTCAAGCGTCAGTCAGTCCGGGAAACTTCATGAATGAAAGACCGCTCAATATTCCGCAGTCGGGAACTTCATGAATGAAACATCAGTAGTCAGCAGTCCGGGAAACTTCAATGAATGAAAGACGCTCAATAGTCCAGCATCGGGAACTTCATGAATACAGACGCTCATAGTCAGCATCGGGAAACTTCATGAATGAAAGTACAGTCAGTAGTCATCAGTCGGGAAACTTCATGAATGAAAGCGCTCAATCGTCAGCAGTCCGGAAATTCAGAATGAAAGAACGCTCAAAATAGTCAGCAGTCGGGAAACTTCATGAATGAAAGACGCTCAATAGTCAGCAGTCGGGAAACTTCATGAATGAAAGACGCTCAATAGTCAGCAGTCGGGAAACTTCACGAATGAAAGACGCTCAATAGTCAAGCAAAATCGATCAATGATCAGTCGGGAAACTTCATGAATGAAAGACGCTCAATAGTTAGCAGTCTGGAAACTTCAACCAAGGATGCATAATACATTCCTATAGGTGTATCGTCTTCGAGTATATTTTACTCCTTTTCATAATTCCTGCCCTTACTTCGAGGAATTTCATGAAAACTTTATCGAAAGTACACGAGGAGATAAAAATCCATGAAGAAACATGAGCTGACATATCAGAATATTGTGATTTTATTTAAAATATTTTAATGTTTCACTGTCATCTTTTCCTCCCTTATGGCTACATACGTAATTAGATGACGGCATATACTAGAAGGTTTTGGAATGTAGTAGGTAGGTGTGCTATTGGTTTTTGAAGGGCTGGTCCATCCTCCTTGTGTTTTTGTGTGTTTGTGTGTGTGTGCGTGGGGGGGAGGATGAGAGGATATTTTCGCTTACTCGGGAAGTAAGCCTACAAACGACTTTGTTGTTCTAGTTCTTTTTGTTCTTGCTGTTGTTGTTCTTGCTGTTGTTGTTGGGGGGTTTAGGAAAGGCCTAAGGAAAGCCTAAAAAGGTCTGATAAAGGTGTTTCACGTTAAGTTAAAGATACAGAAATTTAGGATAGTATATTTACAATTTATTTATTAGGAAGAAACTAAAAAAAAATAAATAATGTGCATGTTAAACAGTACAGAAAAATAATTCCTAATAAAATGGAGCGTATTTCTTTTCATTTTCGTTGGTGAAACAGCACGCTATTTGACCGTAGATTTTAGCGCGTGCCTTGAGTAAGCTGGAGGTCGGATCACGCCTTGTTGATTTGAACCAGATGTACAGTAGATGATCGAATGAACAGAGAAAACAAGAATTGAAACGAGTCGCTTTCATTCATATTAATATGCAGCAGATTTCAGCTGCTTTAAAAAATATATCTCTGTGCTTGAAGGTCTCACCATTAGCGTCCTGCAGTTTTGTTAATAACTTGATGTTTATCTAATTTTTTTAATTTATTTATTTTTACTTTCTCTTTGACCATTTGTTTTATTTATTTACTTTCTCTTTGACCATTTGTTTTATTTATTTACTTTCTCTTTGACCATTTGTTTTATTTATTTACTTTCTCTTTGACCATTTGTTTTATTTATTTACTTTCTCTTTGACCATTTGTTTTATTTATTTACTTTCTCTTTGACCATTTGTTTTATTTATTTACTTTCTCTTTGACCATTTGTTTTTTTATTTTACTTTCTCTTTGACCATTTGTTTTATTTATTTACTTTCTCTTTGACCATTTGTTTTATTTATTTACTTTCTCTTTGACCATTTGTTTTATTTATTTACTTTCTCTTTGACCGCAATTTTGTTTATTTATTTTCTTCTCTTTGGAACCATTTGTTTTATTTTATTTTACTTTTCTCTTTGACCATTTGTTTTATTTAATTTAACTTTCTCTTTGACCAGTTTGTTTTAAATTTATTTACTTTCTCTTTTGGACCATTTGTTTTATTTATTTATTTCTCTTTGACCATTTATTTTGTTTTTATTTATTTACAATTTGTTTTATTTATTTACTTTTCTCTTTCTTTGCACCATTTGTTTTATTTATTTACCTTCTCTTTGACCATTTGTTTTATTTATTTATTTATTTACTTCTCTCTTTGACCATTTGTTTTATTTGAATTTAACTTTGTCTTCTTTGGACAACAATTTGTTTATTTCATTTAATTTGTACTTCTCTTTGACCATTTGGTTTTATTTATTTACTTTCGCTTTTGACCATATTTATTTTATTTATTTACTTTATCGTTTGGACCCATTTGTTTAGTTTATTTACTTTTCTTTCATTTGACCAATTTGTTTTATTTATTTACTTTCTCTTTGACCAATTTGGTTTTTCTTTATTTATTTACTTTCTCTTTGGACCATTTGGTTTTATTTATTTACTTTTGCTCTTCTTCGAACCATTTTTTTTGTTTTATTTATTTACTTTCTCTTTGACCATTTGTTTTATTTATTTACTTTCTCTTTGACCATTTGTTTTATTTATTTACTTTCTCTTTGACCATTTGTTTTATTTATTTACTTTCTCTTTGACCATTTGTTTTATTTATTTACTTTCTCTTTGACCTTTGTTTTATTTATTTACTTTCTCTTTGGGAACCCAATTTGTTTTTTTTTTTTGTTTTATTTATTTACTTTCTCTTTGACCAACAGTATTGGTGGTGCATTACCCAGTTGAGAGACGATCAATTGCATCTTGATTCATATGCGTTCTTACCCTGACAGTGACTGGGGTATTGTCATACCCCGGTATACAATACTTAGCTTACGAGTTTCCTCTCTCTCTCTCTCTCTCTCTCTCTCTCTCTCTCTCTCTCTCTCTCTCTCTCTCTCATGGTAATTGCTCTCTGGTTTCTTATGAATTTAATTTTAGTGTTGAATTAAGTTGACAATACTTTGGAATTTTCCAGCAACTAGTATATGCTAATGAGTCTACTTTTAACATGCCTCTCTCTCTCTCTCTCTCTCTCTCTCTCTCTCTCTCTCTCTCTCTCTCTCTCTCTCTCCGTTTTCCTTCGAAACCTGTTCTTCTTTGTGACTGTTGATTCAAATCCTGATAATATATAGAGTTCAGTATACATTAACATATTGAGACAAACAAAGCCAAAACTGTTAACTACGTTAACTGTTATTAAAGAAAATTCTTATTTTAGTGGTTAATAAAGACGCTGTTTTGTAAATTTAGACTTGCGGGACATTCCAAGAATGAATACTGTAGTAGATTCACATCAACCGTGCATTTGACGTCTAGGCCAGTCCCTTACGACGCTTCTGATTAGCTGTTGATAAGCCAATCAAGGGCTGGAAACTCTCTGTCTCGAGAGAGAGTTCACATAAGCAGGATATATGTTCCACCTCTCCTGAAAGACGCATCCCTTAGGAGACGTGGAATATACACCATGCTTATGTGAACTCTCGAGAGAGACTGAGAGTTTGCAGCCCTGTGATTGGCTTATCAACAGCCTATCAGAAGCGTCTTAAGGGACGGGCCTAGACAGTAGATGCAGAACGTGGAGATGACTGATTATTATAAGGATTTGGGCGTGGCATTACCGGTTCCCAACACTGCTACAGGGAATAAATATGGCGTCCTGTCCGCTTTAATCTACCCGCCCCTCCCTCGTTCGCCCAGATACCCTTATTAGGGTGACTGTAGGGACGGGAAGTTGATTGGCAGAAGCGTTAGCGTCCAAGGAAGGTCACCCATTCAAAAACTTGAATGCCCGACGGATGTGGTAACTTTATTGTTATTAACGCTAACTGTTACGTATTCTGATATGAAAACCTTGACAGATTATTGGATAAAAAAAAATTATAAAATGCTCCGAAGTTTCTCTGGCCCAATTGAGTTTTCTGTACAGCGTATAATGCTGTATGAAACTCTCAGCCGGCCTGTGTTGTTGCGGTGCCAGACTCAGGATCATGGCTAACTTTAACCTGCAATAAAATATAAACTAAAGAGCCTAGAGATCTGCAATTTGGTATACTTGATGACTGAAGGGTGGATGATCAACATACCAAAGTACAGCCCTCTTGCCTCAGTATTTTCAAAGATCTGGGGGTCGGACAGAAAACTGTGAGAATCTCTTTCAGGTCTGTAGCCAGTGAAGGAATAGTAAAGCATGCTTCATTTTAAATAACATTTAATATAATGGTCATTGTAACAGTGTCAGTTCTTCCATTTCTAAGAGTATTTTTAGAGAGAGAGAGAGAGAGCTTCCGTTTCTTGGACTTCAATATGGCGACCTTCACAGAGTTGCTTGATACCTGCAAATGTCCAATTATTGTCTCCATCCTTGACTTTTTTCTTTCTCTTCCTCGCTAATTTATGTTGATCTTAATGAACCCATTATTTATTTTGTTCCCCTAGCCCATTATGTTGGTCATGACCCGGAACAAAGAAAATTATCTTTGATACGTCAACTTTTATTATGGCTCTTTGTAAGGCGTTTTCTCTAATTTTTCATCAGAATTATTTATTACTTTTTTGCTGAAGTATCGACCTTAATTAGATACTAAATCACGCTAAGATTTTAGCTCATTTCAATTTTGTTATTAATCATTATTTTCTACGTTGACCACTTCGATGAAATGACAGCGGATTTGATTATGCTAATTTTTTTCATTCTTTTATATAAGTGTATTTTTTGTAACTGAATTTGTTGAATTATCTTAGGCTTGAGAAATCTGTCTTCTAAGTCCAGCTTAAAGTCAGGACAAAAACTTAGGGTTATTATTATTTTTTTTCTTATCACTGTCCTCTAATTTGACTGGGTGGTATTTATTGTGTGGGGTTCTGGTTTGCATCCTGCCTTCTTAGGAGTCCATCACTTTTCTTAATATGTGCGCCGTTTTTAGGATCACACTCTTCTGCATGAGTCCTGGAGCTACTTCGGCCTCTAGTTTTTCCAGATTCTTTTTCAGGGATCTTGGGATCGTGCCTCATAGTGTTCCTATGATTATGGGTATAATTTTCCACTGGCATATCCCATATTATTATTATTATTATTATTATTATTCAGAAGACCAACCCTATTCATTAGAACCAAGCTCACCAAAGGGACCATTAACTTAGAATTCAAACTTCCCAAGAATACGGTGTTCATTCGGAAGAATCAACACAATGTGTAGGAAATACAGAAAGAAATCAACAATTAAATACAGTTAGAATTTTTCGAGGTTCCATACACAGCATCCTCAGGGTAGGTGAACTCATTATAGGTACTTCATTCTTGGTAGCTTTTATAACCGAACCTGGCTGGCTAGAGGCAATAGATGTAAGGCCAATCCTACTCGATGGCAGTATGGGCAAAAAACGTGCACCAGAATGGAGACTTTCCAGTAAAGGAATATAGGTTACTTTTATATATATGTTATAGACTGAGAACCTGGAAGTCTGATTTGACCCTGCCTTGCAGCTGCTATTGACATTGGTGTAACTTTTTTTTTTTTTTTTTTTTTTTTTTTTAACTTTGGCTGCAAGTCTGAAGTCTGAAGTAGCTTATTCATGTAATTTGGTTCTGTAACACAAAGTATAGTGTATATATATATTATATATATATATATATATATATATATATATATATATATATATAATTGTCATTGATAAGTAAGAGCATAATTTATTGCCTTATATTTTTCTTGAACATATTAATTCTTCATCTTTTCCAAGTTTCTACGTTGAATGACTTTGACAATTGTCTTATAGAAAGCTTCTAAGTTGCGAACGAAATTTTTAAAAATGTGGTCCTCTCTCTCTCTCTCTCTCTCATTCTCATCTCTTCTCTCTCTCTCTCTCTCTCTCTTATTACGGTCTAGTCCAACAAAAAAACCTCTCAATGGATTAGTTCTGTTGGTTTTCGATAGACCTCGACCAGAACCAGGCAATTTGTTTCGATCTGTCCAGCTTTATTATGAATAGTTTAGTCGTAGAAACGGTAGGTCTGCCCTTAAATGTCGAAACCTGTTTATATTTATGAGAATTTGTGCATTTATACGTTTTTTTCGCGCTGCATTATATATATTTTTTTTTGCAAGACCATCATATCAGTTTTTTATTTTTTTTATTTTTTTTTTTTGCAAGACCATCATATCAGTTTTTAATTTTTTTTGTTTTTTTGGCAAGACCATCATATCAGTTTTTAATTTTTTTTTTTTTTTTTTTTTTTTGTTTTTTTTTTTTGGGGCAAGACCATCATATCAGTTTTGCTCCTCTTTGTTAATAATACAAAGTAAGTTTAGTAAACTTAGTAAACCATATACTATATGTATCAGGGTTTATCCATTATACATTTTTTATTCGTTTTCCACAACCATTATATTATACGCCGAGGTAGACTTCAGCGGTTTGCGTGAAGGTGTCTACAGACTGCATGTTTTTTTTTTCTCTCTTTTTAGTCGTGAGTGAAAAAAACTGGTTGCCCTATGATCTACGAGTATATAGTTAAAAATATTTCATCATCAAATCGTTCTGGTGCACTGGTTGTTAACGATGTCGACTGACGTTAGTGAAATAGAAGACGAAATAAGGTAGCATGACTTATATCGTGGTGGGGCATCCGTCCTCTGTGGGACTGTGACCTTTCTCCAGGAGCAAGATCTGATGCAACGGGTTCGGGGTGCGGTCCTCTTTTTCGTCGAATTTTGGGGGGAACCCTTGAGAAATTGCCGCCGCGACAATCCTGCAAAGGCGTTTGCAGTGTGGTCATGGTCCTTTATTTATTTATTTATTTATTTTTATTCCGAAACGACCATCCTTCGTGTACGGGATGCTGTCGCCTTGTGTGATGCCATCTTGTGCACTACACAACCCCCAAGCAAAATCTTTTCGTGTTCCAGAGGTGACCTCGCTCGCAGTTTTTTTTTGGGGCATTTAGACAGGGCTGCTTTTGCCTAGTTTTATCTGATAACCAGTCAAGGAGATTTTACGGAGGTTGTACTGATCCCACTGGATCTTATACCATAGGGTCTTATGCCAGTGGAGAGTGTTTTTGACAGCCTGCCTTGGCTCCATAGTAGCGTTTTTTACAGGTTGCTTTAGCTCCATAGGATCTGATACCAGTCAAGAGCGTTTTGACAGCCTATGTTGGCCCCATTGGAGCTGATACCAGTCAAGAGCATTTTGATTGAGCAGGTGCATTGGTCTCCACTGGATTTTTTCTTATACCAGTAAGAGGTTTTATTTCTGGACGAGGCTGCATTTGGTCCCATGCATATTACCTGGGATATACCTAAATAGCATTTTGACGGCGTGGTTTAGCCCCATAGGATCGTTATACCAGTCAAGAGCGTTTTGACAGGCTGGTTTGACTCCGTAGGATCTGATACCAGTCAAGAGCATTTTGACAGGTTGTGTTAGCCCCATAGGATCTGATACCAGTCAAGAGCATTTTGAAAGGTTGCATTGGTCCCGCTGGATCTTATACCAGTCAAGAGGATTCTGACAGGCAGCATTTGGTCCCATGGGATATACCTGTCAATAGCATTTTGACGGCGTGGTTTAGCCCCATAGGATCGTATACCAGTCAAGAGCGTTTTGGCAGCCTGCGTTTTCCCATAGGATCTTATGCCAGTCAAGAGGGTTTTGACAGCCTTTGACAGGCTGGGTTGGCCCCATAGGATCGTGTACCAGTCAAGAGTGTTTTGACAGGTTGCGTCGAACTCAAAGGATCTTTATTTCTGCGACCTTCGCTCCTCCCGTGTTATGTTGGACGAATGAGTGACAAGCGGACGAAGTAATTGGCGTTTCTCATGTCATTATCATTCTGGGTACTACTCTGCTGTAGTACATGGGCGGCGTTTTTTATTTGCTGAAGATTAAGAGGCCACAGTGAGTATAACTGGTTTGTCGCTGGGCAGAAGTGCAGTTGTCATGTTACCGCTGAGAAGGAAAAAGTTGTTCAGTTGGGCTCTTGGCTCTCTCTCTCTCTCTCTCTCTCTCTCTCTCTCTCTCTCTCTCTCTCTCTGCAGGCTGAATTCCCTTTGGAGGGCCTATCTCTCTCTCTCTCTCTCTCTCTCTCTCTCTCTCTCTCTCTCTCTCTCTCTCTCTCTCTGCAGGCTGGTTTCCCTTTGAAGCTGAAGATTGAGTGGAAGATAGCAAGTGTCACCTTTTAATGTGTCCCACAGGATTCATTACCCCGACCTTCCTCAGTGCCTATGCACCTTGAGTTGATATGTACGACAGAGGTTCTTCGTACTCTCCTGTAAATCAGGTTTTCCCACTGAGCGTCATACACATTCCATATGTTAAATCATTAATTATGTCGCATGGCAGATGAGTCTTGAAATATAGAGATTTAATTTTTTCAATATGTACCCATACATAACTGTGGAATCTCTTCTCCACTTACATCATTATAGAATTACAATCACACTTGTTCCTTGGAGGTCGGAATATTCCCCAGCAAGGCAAACCGTTCCACGTTTTAGATGTACCCGAGGTAAAAACTCTGGGAAACTGCGTCTATTAATCTTGGTGTTAGATTCCTACTCTAGAGTACGACACACGTAGGAAACTGAGTCGTGTTAATCCTGGTGTTAGGGTACGACACACGTAGGAAACTGAGTCGTGTTAATCCTGGTGTTAGGGTACGACACACGTAGGAAACTGAGCCGTATTAATCCTGGGGCTAGAATACGACACACGTAGGAAACTGAGTCGTGTTAACCCTGGTGTTAGGGTACGACACACGTAGGAAACTGAGTCGTGTTAATCCTGGTGTTAGGGTACGACACACGTAGGAAACTGAGTCGTGTTAATCCTGGTGTTAGGGTACGACACACGTAGGAAACTGAGCCGTATTAATCCTGAGCCCCAATACGACACACATAGGAAAATGAGCCGTATTAATCTTGGGGCTAGAATACGACACAGGTAGGAAACTGAGCCGTATTAATCCTGGGGCTAGAATACGACTCTGGTAGGAAACTGAGCCGTATTAATCTTGGGGCTAGAATACGACACAGGTAGGAAACTGAGCCGTATTAATTCTGGGGCTAGAATACGACACACGTAGGAAACTGAGCCGTATTAATCCTGGGGCTAGAATAGGACACACGTAGGAAACTGAGCCGTATTAATCCTGGGGCTAGAATACGACACAGGTAGGAAACTGAGCCGTATTAATCTTGGGGCTAGAATACGACACAGGCAGGAAACTGAGCCGTATTAATCCTGGGGCTAGAATACGACACAGGTAGGAAACTGAGCCCTATTAATCCTGGGGCTAGAATACGACACAGGCAGGAAACTGAGCCGTATTAATCCTGGGACTAGAATACGACACAGGTAGGAAACTGAGCCGTATTAATCCTGGGGCTAGAATACGACACAGGCAGGAAACTGAGCCGTATTAATCCTGGGGCTAGAATACGACACACGTAGGAAACTGAGTCGTGGTAATCCCGGAAGAGAACAGTGGGCAAAATTTTCAATATTTAGAAAATAAGAAGGAATGTTATTGATTCAGTGTTAGGTAATCTGCAGCTCATGATGTGAATATTACAAACCATTCAGATACTGGAAGACAAGCCCTATGCACAATAATAAACTTTTTATCAGATTCTGATGATGAGCACATAACGATTTAGTAAGTTGTGCAAAAAAAAAAAAAAAAAAAAAAAAAAAAAAAAAAAAAAAAGGAAAAGTGAGATTCCTTGCTTGCACCAGGGTTGTCATCCATAACCTTCTATTGCTTTGTGGTTATATGATATATACCCTTTATAATTATATGATACTTACTCCTTTATAGTTATGTGCGATATATTCCTTTATACAACTGTATGATATATTCTCCTTTATGGCCATATTATACTCCTCAGAAGCGTATGATAATACTCCTTTATAGGTATAAGATATATGCTCCTTTATAGCTTTGTGATACATAATCCTTTATAGGTGTGTGGTATATACTTCTTTATAACTCGATGGAATGTACTCCTCTGTATATGTACATACTCTGATAGAATGATACGTACTCTAGCTATGATCATCTGATAGCAATATGATACGTACACCTCTGTAGCTATACGATATATACTCCTGTATAGCTATATGACACGTACTCCTTTATAGCCATTTGATAATACTCCTTTATAGCTATATTGCATGGTGAAAATACCATGCTGTCAGTTTACGCATAAATTTATTGCATATCGTAAAACTTATTTATCACATTTCTGCCACTGAATCTCTCTCTCTCTACGCCATTTTCAAGCACCCGAATCTTTTGTTTTTTTTTTTTTTTTTTTTTTTTTAGATTTATAATGATAAAACGAAACCAGGCTATAATCCTACTCTTCTCATATATGAGATTCCAAGTTTTGGTGATTTCACAGTACAAGTTATTTACTTATTATCTTAAGGATTCATAATGAATGTAATGCAGTCATTCCAAAGTTCAGTTTCGCCGTGAAACAACCGTTTTTATATATATATATATATATATATATATAATATATATATATATATATATATATATTCATATATATATATATATATATATATATATAATATATATATATATACATGTATATATATAATATATATATATATATATATATATATATATAGTCTCAGTAATTGGGCGGCTACTTGGAAATCTTAGCTTGATGATAAATAACAGTGCCAAGACCAGGAAGAACATTCTTTATTAAACGAGCTTTCGAGGTTTAAAAAAAAAACCTCATCTTCAGCTGAAAAATGACAAGGATGAGAAATCACTAAAAAATTACATTAAAATTAATGTCTTGCTTCAGTAAAAAAATAAAAACGAACATCACATACAAACTACAAATTAAAAATTACGAAAAAACTAAAACAAAACGCAAAACATACCAAAAACAGAAATAGCAATAAAAATAATATGAAAGTAAACAAACTACACTCAAAAATAAAATGGCTAACGACCACTTTGTGTACCTACTATGAAACTATATGATAGCTAGTTGAATACCGGACGAGTTGTTGTTCAATTCCGGTTTCATTTTCTTAATAAATCAGCGACTCTGAGGGAGAAGCCTGCTCTTCCTGTGGACCTTAATTCGAGTGTCGTTTACTTGTTTACTTGTTCGCAGTGTGGTCTGCGATACGTGGGATCCAGTTCCCCCCGCTGGCTTAGACACAGAATCTTGGAACACAGAGGTCTTCCGTTAGAACTAGGTTTCCTCTTTCTAAACCTCCTTTTCTGCCATAAGGGAAACACAGTTTAGCACAGGACCATCCTTTCACTCACCTAGATTTTTAGAGTACTGTCTTTTTGCTCAATAGACTGGACCTTTTAATTTCATTTAGTCGCTGTTTATTAAGAAAATGAAACCGGAATTGAACAACAACTCGTCCGGTATTTCAACTAGCTATCATATAGTTTCATAGTAGGTACACAAAGTGGGTTCGTTAGCCATTTTATTTTTGAGTGTAGTTTGTTTACCTTTCATATTATTTTTATTGCTATTTCTGTTTTTGTATGTTTTTGCGTTTTGTTTTATAGTTTTTTCGTAATTTTTAATTTGTAGTTTGTATGTGATGTTCGTTTTATTTTTTTACTGAAGCAAGACAATTAATTTTAATGTAATTTTTTAGTGATTTCTCATCCTTGTCATTTTTCAGCCTGAAGATGAGGTTTTTTAAACCTCGAAAGCTCGTTTAATAAAGAATGTTCTTCCTGGTCTTGGCACTGTTATTTATCATCAAGCTAATATATATATATATATATATATATATATATATATATATATATATATATAATATATATTACCAAAGTTGAAGACGGTTGCTGGAAACCAGATATATTACGTATATGGAATTGTCTCAAAAAGCCTCGGTAACAGTCATGATATTTGCTAGGGACTCCACGAGGGAGGAGGAGGAGAAGGAGGAGGAGGAAGAAGGAGGAGGAGGAGGAGGAGGAGGTGGCCATTAGTCACACCCTCCTCCTGTTCTTCCGTCGTCGACCTTTCACCCTGGATGTAGGACTACAGAGGGCAGGAGATCCCTTTAGATTCCCCCCCCCCCCCGTCCCCTTCCCCTAGTTGTAAGGAGGTGCTTGTCTAGAGAGAGTGGAGGAAATCCCGGCCCCCCCTCTCCTACCCTTCAGGCATGATGTCAACTGCTTATCAGAAGTTACGACGAGGTTCTTTTTATCTGGTTTAAATGTCAGGTTTCATAGGTCGCTGTGATTGTGATTGTGATCGTTATGATTGAGAAGAAGAAGAAGAAGAAGTCTTTGACTACGTCAGTTTTCTTTGGTATAATTATTTAATTGAATTATTTTGAATGTCGCGTCACGTTTCTTGTTGAGAATTAAAATTGGATTATATATATATATATATATATATATATATATATATATATATATATATATATACAGATTTAGTTTATAGATATGAATTATATGTAGGCATTACTTTAGGTTCTTTGCAGCGTCCCTTCGGCCCCTAGCTGCAACCCCTTTCATTCCTTTTACTGTACCTCCGTTCATATTTACTTTGTTACATCTTGCTTTCCACCCTCTCCTGACAGTTGTTTCATAGTGCAACTGCTTTGAGGTTTTCCTGCTGTTACACCTTTCAAACTATCTATTCTCTGTTTCCCTTTCAACGCTGAATGACCTCATAGGTCCCAGCGCTTGGCCTTTGGCCTAAATCCCATATTCTGTGGCAGGTTGCTGAAGCCGGGTTCAAGCGCCTTAGTGGCATGATTGGTATGGTTTTGGCCTTCCACCTCGGTGGCCGCGAGTAGGATTCTCGGGCATTCCACTGAGGAGTCAGAGATGTGTATTTCTGGTGACAGAAGTTCACTGTCGACGTGGTTCGGAAGTCACGTAAAGCCGTTGGTCCCGTTGCTGAATAACCAATGGGTCCATGCAACGTAAAAACACCTCAATCAGGAGTTAGTCAAGCAGAGGGTTATTGCTTTGAAATAATAGTCTACTTTTGTTTGGAAGAACTTACTACTCAGTAAGTTTCCTTCGTATGCTTCCTTTTTAGCTGCTCTCAAACTTTGAGACTGCATCTTGGGAATGTTGTGGGATCTCCCCAGCGAAATTTTGGATCAGTTCATTCTTGGAGAGATTTTCAATATACATTCTCCAGGTGGCTTTGGGAATTTCATTCTTGACAGAGGTTATAATGCTACGTCAACAAGGCGTGATGCGACCTCCAGCTTACTCGGGATGCATGCAAAATTTTCCCCTGACACTTAATTTGTAAACATTACATTCTCAGTTATGAGTGGAAACACAAAATAAGTGAACAGAAATATAGCCTCTAAATTCAGTGCATCAAATAGATTAAAACGTGCTAAAATCTACAGCCAAGTAGCCCGTTGTTACACCAACGAAAATTAAAATAAATACGCTATCATTTTATTAGAAATAGAAATTGTTCTGTACTGTTCAACATGCATATTTTTTTTTTTTCATTTTCATTCTAATAAATAAATCATAAATATCCTATCCTAAAATTCCTGTACCTTTAACTCAACGCGAAACCCCTTTTTCAGACCTTTTTTAGGCTTTCCATAGACTTTCCTACCTCACCCCCCAAACAACAACAACAACAACAAAGTAGTTTATAGGGTTACTCCCCGAGTAGACGAAAATTATTCTCTTTCTCCGTGTCTCTTATGAGGCTGTCGTTAGCTGAAGAACCAGTCTACATCCAGACTGAACACACACACACACACACACACACACACACACGTATCTTCCTGTTTTAGCCAGTTTTCCTAATCTTTCATGTCATCGCTTTTAAAAAGGAGGATGAAATATATCTCTCTCCCGAGGGGATAATAACCACAAGACTTGCAGCAGTCACCCTTCGGTGACATTTGAC
>NC_087210.1:4102256-4112870 GCF_015104395.2 Macrobrachium nipponense | reverse complement strand
CTATCGTGTGTGTGTGATTATATATATATATATATCTATATATATATATATATATATATATATATATATATATATATATACATACATATATAAGTAATATATAAATAAATAAATGTATCCGTATGTATATAGAGCAAGTATGAATCCGAAAGCATACCTGTACCTATAATACTTGCAAGTAATAATGTTAAGAGTTCCTAAAAGTCCAAACATTCGCCCAAAACAATATTACCAAAAACTCAGTTAAAAATTTTTTTTACATCGATAAAATGTGAACGCTGATAATCTTGAAGCCAGAAAGCAGCACGCAATAGTTCCTGTGGTTCAAGAAGAAGAAGAAGAAGAAGAAAAAAAAACTGAGCTTGTGGAAGATAGTCAAACTGAATATCCTTCGGCAGTGATCTGGATCATAAAAAAAAAAAAAATCTCGGCGGACATTTATTATTATTATATTATTATTAGCAAAATTCTAATAATAATAATAATAATAATGTCCGCCGAGATTTTTTTTTTTTATGATCCAGATCACTGCCGAGGATATTCAGTTTGACTATCTTCCACAAGCTCAGTTTTTTTTTCTTCTTCTTCTTCTTCTTCTTGAACCACAGGAACTATTGCGTGCTGCTTTCTGGCTTCAAGATTACAGCGTTCACATTTTATCGATGTAAAAAAAATTTTTAAACTGAGTTTTTGGTGGAATATTGTTTGGGCGATGTTTGGACTTTTAGGAACTCTTAACATTATTACTTGCAAGTATTATAGGTACAGTATGCTTTCGGATTCATACTTGCTCTATATACATACGGAATACATTTTTTTATTTATATATATACTTATATGTGTATGTAGTATGTATATATATATATATATATATATATATATATATATATATATATATATATCACACACACACAAGATAGTACATACGTGCATACATAAATACGTACATACACACACACGTATACGTATATATATATATATATATATATATATATATATATATATATATATTATATTGATATATATATATATATACACACATATAGACATACGTGCATACAACATACGTAACATACACACAAGATACGTATATATATATATATATATATATATATATATATATATATATATATATATATTATATAAAATATGTAATTATAATATAAAATGTTTTACGTACTTTGTAAATAGTTTTACGTGTGACTTTTTTATATATATGAAATAAATTATAAACCCACATATCCCAGTAAATGCCGAATTATTTTTACACTGGGAATTATTTACTATTTATGAGTGCATGTTTGTCGGACCACGTTTGAACAGAAGTGACATTGGGCATATCAATTGAAGTGTCATGAGCTAAGTAGGAGTCAATTATTCCTAAGATTAAGTGAATTCGATATTAAAGAGTATATATATATATATATATATATATATATATATATATATATGTATATATATATATATATATATATATATATATATATATATATATAATATATATATATAGTATATATATATACTCTTTAATATCGAATTCACTTAATCTTAGGAATAATATAATATGATATATATATATATATATATATATATATATAGATATATATATCTATATCTATATGTGTGTGTGCGCACGCGCGCGTGAATTACGTGTGTACGTGTTAGTGAATTGATTTGTTGACTCATTAAAATGAATTATTTCATATTCTCTCCATTTTCTATTTTTTTTACATATTGAATTTTTATTTTTATCTTGAGAAAACCGGTTTTGAAAGCTGACATCCTTATTGCGCATTCCATTTGAACATTCGCTCATTATCTCATTAATAAACTTGATATATAGATCAAAACCTTTCGCGTAATTTGAGCTTGTGCCAGTGGCTGTGTCACTATATTATTTTATTATCGACGAGAGAAGAGTCTGTTTAATTAACATGCGAGCCTTCTCAGTATGCATCGTGTCGAATGCCTTTCTATTTATGGGGTCGTGTATTGAGTCAGAAGGTCGCCTGACATTACCCTATTCATATTTGATGTCCTATCTTCTTTTCGCTTACTCGGGGAGTAAGCCTACAAACTACTTTGTTGATGTTCTTCTTCTTCGTGGGCGTGTAGGAAAGGTCTATAGAAAAGCCTAAAAAGGTCTGAAAAGGGTGTCTCGCGTTGAGTTAGATGCAGGAATTTTATGATTAGAATGAAGATATAAGGAAAGGAATAATGTGCGTGTTGAACAGTACAGAACAATTATTTCTATTATGATATAACATATTTATTTTAATTTTCGTTGGTGAAACAAGGATCTGTTTGATTGTAGACTTTAGCACGTTTTAATTTACTTAAGAATATAATGTTTGCAAGTAATGCGTGAGGGCGGAAATCTTGCACGTGCCCCCAGTAAGTTGGAGGTCGGATCACGCCTTGTTCTGTTTGGTTCCATCCTTGTTATTACCCTCAATTTGTTAATTATTGAATGAACGTTATTTGAACGGCTTCTGTTGTTGAGTCAAATTGTAGGGATTAACTTATATGAAATTGGTGTCTCGTTTTTTTTTTTTTTTTTAGTTTTGTGTTCATTGACCTATACCTTTGTATTTGGCTTTTGAAGCTGAGATGAAGAAATTGAATGCGAATATTCTAATTCAATTTTCAAATCAGTTAATTCAATTTTCGAATCAGTTTCGAAATTTGCAAGCTTCTGTCGACGTTTAAGAGTTTGGTGGTTTTAAGAAGATGAACCTTTTTAGTTTTGTGTAAAAGAAAACTATTGAGATGGCTTTTTGTCTGTCTGTCCGCCATCAGATCTTAAAAACTACAGAGGCCAGGGGGCTGCAAATTGGTACGTTGATCATCCACCCTCCAATCATCAGACATACCAAATTGCAGCCCTTTAGCCTCAGTAGCTTTGCTTTTATTTCAGGTTAAGTGTCAAAGACACAGGCCACCACCGGGCTGCGGCTGTAAGTTTCATGGACCGTGGCTGAGAGTTTCATAAAGTATTGTACGCTGTACAGAAAACTCGATTTTTTTTTTATCGGACACGAACGGACATTCAAAATGGAGGACAGGAAAGTGGTAACATAAAGGTGTCAATCCTTTTTAATATACTTCAGATCGAACTTCTCAGTTCCAGAGGGATATCGTGCAGTTGGAACTTCTGGAACTTCTTCAGAAGTTCAAGCGAAAATGCAATGCATTACAACCCCTATATAATTCTCCTTGTACTTTGATCATTTACTTACACTTTTATATATTTATTATTTCTTAATTTATTTTTTCTTTTCTAATAACTGATCACATTTTTCTGTATTTTCCATTACCGTCTGTTACTGTTTTCTAATGAACACCATAATATTCTTTGGACTTGAATTTTAAGTCAGTGGCCCCTGTAGTGGGGTTGTTCCATATGAATAGGGTTCATCTTTTGAACGATAAAATAATAATAATAATAATAATAATAATAATAATAATAATAATAATAATAATAATTTATCATTTTCTTTGGAATCTGGAATTCCAAGTCAGTGGCCCCTTTGGTGGGCTTGTTCCAAATGGATAGGGTTCTTCATCTACTGAATAATAATAATAATAAAAAAAATAATAATAATAATAATAATAATAATAATAATAATAATAATAATAATATTTGGAAGCATGAATTTCAAGTCAGTGCCCCTTATGGGCTTATTCCATATGAATAGAGGTAATGTTCTGGATAATATTAGTAATAATAATAACGATTATTATTATTATTATTATTATTATTATTATTATTATTATTATTATTATTATTATTATTATTATTATTATTATCATCACCGGATCTTGATTAGCAAAGGTATTTGTGAGCTCAGGTAATATCTGCATCTTGCCTCTGCCCTTTCAACGTGGAACGTGGAACGTGGATGACACACTCGTACCCTTGCTTATTGCTTGCTTGGAAATGACCGCTGCCAGTTTGGCGTCGAGAGATTTATTGCTTTCTTTTTTCGTATTAGTTGCCTTATTAGGGGATGCTCGTACGGAGGTGTCTCTCTCTCTCTCTCTCTCTCTCTCTCTCTCTCTCTCTCTCTCTCTCTTTTGTTTGAACCATGGGTGCTGAAATACGTCCTCCTCCTCCTCCTCTGCCTCACCTGGGTGACCTTTAAGGAACCGTGAATATCTTTGTAGAGGGAGGCGTTGTGGAGGAGTCTCAAGGATGTTGGTTGCACAGTCTAAAGCACGTCTTTTGTTTTTATTTATTTATTTGATTTTGTTTAATTAAACTTTTCCTATTGGGTGGTGGTCTTTCCATTGTTTGTTTCTTGAGGTTCACTTCATATTTAGTTTAAAGTTGTTGCCATTTTAATGTTAATTGTTGATCTTTTGATATTATGGTTATTTTGAAGTTATTGATATT
This sequence comes from Macrobrachium nipponense, assembly GCF_015104395.2. Taxonomy (NCBI): domain Eukaryota; kingdom Metazoa; phylum Arthropoda; class Malacostraca; order Decapoda; family Palaemonidae; genus Macrobrachium; species Macrobrachium nipponense. Next base: position 4,108,474 of record NC_087210.1, on the reverse strand, counting down.
TTAATGTTAATTGTTGTTATTTTTATAATTGGTTAGTTTGAATTTGTTGATATTTTAATGTTAATTGTTGACCTTTTTCTGTTATCGTTAGTTTGAAGTTGTTTATATTTTAATGTTGATTTTTTATCTTTTAATATTATGGCTAGTTTGAAGTTCTTGATATTTTAATGTTAATTGTTGACATTTTGATATTAAGGTTAGTTTGAAGTTGATGATATTTTAACGTTAATTTTTTATCTTTTAATAGTATGGTTAGTTTGATGTTGCTATTTTGATGTTAATTGTTGATCTTTTAATATTATGATTATTTTGAAGTTGTTACTATTTTAATGTTAATTATTGATCTTTTAATATTATGGTTAGTTTGAAGTTACTACTATTGTAATGTTAATTTTTGATCTTTTGATATTATGGTTATGTATTTTTTCATTTCGAATAAAAGCACAATCCAAAACACAGCTCCTATGTTATTTTATACCTTTTTTTTTATGAAACTTTATCTTTTTATTTAATTTTTTTTTTTTTTTGTACGAAACTTCACTATAGGTTGTCGGTCTTCGATGTTTGTTTGCTTTGGTTAACACTACGTTGAGATGGCAATTGTCGATCCTTTTAAGTCTTGGTTGTAAATATTTTTCATTTCCATTGGTAGCACAATCTGAAGCACCTCTTTATATTTTCGTTTATGTAACTTTTTGTGTTGCTTAAACTTTTCTGCCTTTTATTGTGCTTCACTTAATATTTAAAAGGAAATTGTAGATAATTTTAAAAGCATGGTTATGATGATTTTCTTGATGTTATTGTTATTTAGGCTTGTTTTATATCTTCTTGACTTGTTTCTGTCCATTTCCCGAAAAGTTTCCCTTACAGTAGATAAGATCTTGTCTGCATCTATGAACGATATAGATCATGTTATATAAATACGTATCTGTATTGTACTTCGAGTTTTGAACTTATTTTTTGCGTCACTGACACAGAGTGTGAAGTTGTACCCCGCTCCCCCCCCCATCACACACTATATATATATATATATATATATATATATATATATATATATATATATATATATATATATATATATATATATACACGTATGTGTAATTATAACGTCCGCATTGCCATCTTAACCTCCCGAATTTTTTTTTTTTTTTTTTTTTTTTTTTATTTTTTTTTTTTTTTTTTTTTACCAGGCAGAAAATATGAGGTAAATTATGATGTCCGGTAGCAGGAAACTAACCGGCTATACCATAATCACGACGAGGTCAGGTCGGTAACGTGACCTCGTAATTATGGTATCGCGGGTTCGTTTCCCGCTACCGGACATCATAATTTCCTCATATTTCTTGCACTTGGGTCTCAAGGCTCTGCAGTGACGAGTGTATTATTAATTTATTATTATTATTATTATTATTATTATTATTATTATTATTATTATTATTATTATTATTATTATTCAGAGGATGAAGAACCCTATTCATTTGGAACAAACCCACCAAAGGGGCCACTTGACGTGGAATTCCAGCTTCCAAAGAATATGGTAAATTATTATTATTATTATTATTATTATTATTATTATTATTATTATTATCATCATCAAGAAGTTAAGAGGGCATTGTGGACATTACAGTTACATGATTCTGGTAAAAATAACCAGTAGATTCTATAATATACATAATATGTATAAAAATATATATACATAATGTGTATACATACATAATATATTAAGGGTTGTGGACCTATTTGAAATACCATTAAAGTAGCAGACGAGTTTCCTCTCCAGAGGTTAATGGCAGTAAAAGCTTCCCATTTATATGGAATTTTATGTTTTTTGGGGAATACATCATTCTCTCCGTTCTGCGTTGTTGTTCCGTAGCTTGCATTTATGTGAACACAAACAAATAAGTAAATAAGTATATGTATACATATATATACACATATAAGTATATGTATACATATATATACATATGCGTACTCACGTACACTATATATATGAGTCTGATCACATCGCCGTGATTCATATATACGCATTAACCTACAAATGTCCTTTATTATCTAATTCGCTCTACCCCAGAATTAATATATTTTCATATATGTTAACTGAAGGGGAATTTTTAGTTGATAACGTTATCAACTAAAACTTCCCCTTCAGTTAACATATATAAAAATGAATTAATTCTGGGGTAGAGCGAATTAGATATTTAGGGACATTTGTAGCTTAATGCATACTATATATATATTTATATATGTATACACATATGTATGCACATCGCACAAACCTTCGTCACATAACCACTTGCAAGTAGAATTCCTCCCTTTATCTCCCAGCGGCAGAGAGTCCTGGAAAAGGCAATCATCTACAATCCTTCGATGTCCCCCGGGTACGTCCCGTGTCCTTGGGACGTTTCATAAGCAGTAAGAGCTAGATAGATCAACAAAGGCGTTGCCCACCCCCCCTTGGGGGTCTCCCCTCTCCTGAGGAGAAAGAGCTAGAGTTCAGGGGGTTTCCCTTTGCGAGCTGATTTTAGCCAACTGCATTTTGCGAACTTCCATCACGTAACTTGGCCTTGTGGCCTTTTTATTTATAGATTTTGCTGATTTGGTGGGTGTCCTTTTTTTTTTTTTAGGGGGGGTTGGGGGTTGGGGATGGTTTGTGAGGTGTCTTGGAGAAGTTATTGTATTGTACGTTGATTATTTATGCTTTTTAAAAGCACCTTTTTTTTTATAGCCTTGTAGAAGTTTTTTTTTTTTTTTTTTTTTTTTTTTTTTTTTGGTCACACTGCTGGGACTTTTCCCTAATAAAATAATGTATGCTTTTTATAGAGTATATTTACATATATGTATGTATGTATTATATTATATATATATATATATATATATATATATATATATTTATAATGTATGTATATAAAGTATGTATGTATGTATACTGATTCACAAAAGTATAGAATGTGATGTGTAAATATATATATATATATATATATATATATATATATATATATATATATATATATATATATATATATATAGATGTGTGTGTATTATATCAATGAAGACGTCCTTTCTTGGCTAGATATATTACAACTGGACATCACGAATTTGAGACAAATCCTAGTTAGTACTCCGGTTTCTTTGTAACAGGCAAACAACCCTTATGCATATAAGCATTTTGAACATGAACGTTAGAAATACCATTTAACTGAACACTCGTTAGGACTGTGATTGTTAGATATTTACCTAACTACTTTAAGACCATCAACCGTCCGCGGATAGGTTTCATAAACTAAATAAACTAAAATGCCCCGCTGTCGAACTCCTCAGTTCCAGAGGTTTTTTATCCTCACACCGCTGGACTGTGGAGCAGACTCCCTTCAGAGGATATCTATCCTGCAGTTGAAACTTCTAAGTTCAAGGAAAGAGGCAGTGCATTGTTACACTAATACAATGCACCCCGCATTTTGATAATGTACTTTCATTTATATGATATATATATATATATATATATATATATATATATTAAATCTATATATATATATATCTATATATATATATATATATATATATATCTATTATATATAATTCGCCAACCTATTCTTTGGTTTTTAGTAAGTGAGATTTCTTCTCTGTATTTCTCTTTACCTCCTCTTACTTCTTTATAATGAACACCATAATATTTTTTGGAAGCTTGAATTTCAAGTCAGTGGCCCCTTTGGTGGGCTTGTTCCATATGAATATGGTTCATCTTCTGAATAATAATAATAATAATACTACTACTACTACTACTACTAATAATAATAATAATAATAATAATAATAATAATAATGCGTTATTATTATTATTATTATTATTATTATTATTATTATTATTATTATTATTATTATTATTTTGTCAAGCAGACGTATACGAAAGGCTAAATGCCATTACCATCACCACTGCAAGCATAGACCCGACAAGCAGCCACAGGAAAACAAACGGCCAAAGGCATGCGACAGGGCTTCTTAATTACTCCAATTAGATCACGTCGCAGATACGAAAATTATGGGGGCGCAGCACAAAGGTTATCGACGGGAACTTTCCACCAACGAATTTACGACCCAAAAATACTGAACATGATCTGGTATCAAGAAGATGAAGTGACTGTTCGTTAGAGATTTCGGAATCGTTTATTCCCCACCAATGTGGTCATTAAAATTCATGTTGAGAGGTACGTTCGTACCATAAAATCCTCAGATATTATTATTATTATTATAGTTATTATTATTATTTTGTCTATCATAGTCCTCCAATTCGACTGGGTGGTATTCATAGTGTGGGGTTCCGGGTTGCATCCTGTCTCCTTAGGAGTCCATCACTTTTCTTACTAAGTGCGCCGTTTCTGGGATCACATTCTTCTGCATGAGTCCTGGAGTTACTTAAGCCTCTAGTTTTTCTAGATTCCTTTTCAGGGATCTTGGGATCGTGCCTAGTGTTCTTATGATTATGGGTACGATTTCACTGGCATATCCCATATCCTTCTTATTTCTATTTTCAGGTCTTGAACTTATCCATTTTTCCCTCTCTTTCTCTTTAACTCAGGTGTCTCATGGTATTGCGACACCAATGAGCGATACTATACTTTCATCTTGATTTTGTCAATCAACGTCACATCTGGTCTATTATTATTATTATTATTATTATTATTATTATTATTATTATTATTTATTATTATTATTATTGGAAATCTCTTCTTTCTGCATTTCTTTATCCCTCCTCCTACTTCCTAAGAACCAAATTCTTTGGAAACTTTAATTTCAAGTCAACGGGCCCCCCTAGGTGGGCTTGTTACGAATGAATGGGGTTCATCTTTTGAATAATAATAATAATAATAATAAATAATAATAATAATAATAATAATAATAATAATAATAATAAATAAATAAAAATATAAATGACAAAGCCACCGGGAAATTTATCTCGTATACATCTAGTAACATAGAGCCCTAAATTATTAGTCGCTGCTCTCATCATTCTTCGTTGACCTTTTTTTTTTATTTATGTATTTTTTATTCCTTTTTTAATTTTTTTTTCAAAGGATTGAATGCGAAACCAATTTCATAATTGTCTTTGTTCTCGCCGACGGAGCGATCGGAACTTCAGAAGTCTAAGCGAAAGTGGAATTAAATACTGCCCTAACACAATTCTACTTGTGTTTCAGTTATTTCTATTGATTTATGAATTTGTTGGTGTATTTTTTTTCTTTTCTCAATAAGAGATCTCTTCCTCCTGTATTTCCCATGACCTGCTAATAATTCTTCTTAACAAACACCATAATATTCTTTGGAAAATAGGTTTCAAGTCAGTGGTGGGCTTCTTCCTTATGAATAGGGTTCGTCTTCTGTATTAATAATAACTTGGCTCCTGAGGTGGGCTTGTATCATATGAATAAGGCGTCATCTTCTGAATAATAATAATAATAATAATAATAATAATAATACTAATAATAATAATATAATGTTAAGAAATTCACAATTCCGTGAAAACAACTTGTTTAAAAAAATATCCACAATTATATATAAAAATATATTTCTATAAAACAAAGACTTTAGAACACCTGAACGGTGTTCCTCATCAGTGTGATGAGGAACACCGTTCAGGTGTTCGAAAGTCTTTGTTTTATATTTTTACATAGAAATATATTTTTATATAATAATTGTGGATATTTTTCAGACAAGAAGAAGAAGAAGAAGAAGAAGAAGAAGAAGAAGAAGAAGAAGAAGAATATGGGATACCATTGGAAATAGTACCCAAAATCATAGGGGACACTAGGCACGAGACCAAGATCCCTGAAAAGGAGCGTGGAAAAACTAGATGCAGAAATAGTTCCAGGACTCATGTAGAAGAGTGTGCTCCTAGAAACCGCACACACAGCGAGAAAAATTATGGACTCCTAAGGAGGCAAGATGCAACCTGAAACCCCACACTATGAAAATCACCCGGTCGAATAGGATGACTGATATAAAATGATGTTTCGATAATACTTTGTTATTTGGTCCGTTAAGTGGTCAGTTAAGAATATTGTTTCTAGTTCGTAATACACATTTTTGACTTTTCAAGGATTTATGCGTCTCAGAGAGAGAGAGAGAGAGAGAGAGAGGCTGTTATAATATGAAACCTCCCACGTAAAATTTTTTTTATCATAGACATTTGAGATTTAAATTAAATATTTTAAAGAATAAGACACT
>NC_087210.1:4094756-4097256 GCF_015104395.2 Macrobrachium nipponense | reverse complement strand
TCTGTTAAATCGACGGTGGTGTCAACACGGGCTCTTCTTTGTACAAGAAGTCACAGAAACTTCCAACTTTAACAGGTTAAAGGTCCTCATTGGACGAGCGATTAGCGTACTCGCCTACCAATCTGATAGCCCGAGTTTGCTCCCCGCTGTAGCCAATGCGGAACCAGAGGAATTTACTTCCGGTGATTAGAAATTCATTTCTCGATATATAATGTGGTTCGGATCCCACAATCAGCTGTAGGTCCCCGTTGCTAAGTAACCAATTTGTTCTTAGCCACGTAAATAAATATCCAACCCTTCGGGCCAGCCCTAGGAGAGCTGATAATCAGCTCAGTGGTCTGGTTAAACTAAGATATACAGGGTGTCCATAAAGTTCCAGTACCACTACAAGTATTTATTGCTTAGAAACCATATAACGTAGAGTAATGCATTTTTTTTGTGTGTAGAATATTTTACATTTCCTCAAGTTTACGCCCAGAGCACTTCATTCTACAAAAAACGGCATTACTCTATGTTACATTGTTTCTGAGCAATAAATACTAGTAGTGGTACTGGGACTTTATGGACAACCTGTATATCTTAGTTTAACCACACCACTGGGCTGATTACCAGCTCTCTAGGGCTGGCCCGAAGGGTTGGATTTTTATTTACGTGGCTAAGAACCAATTGGTTACTCAGCAATGGGGACCTACTGCTGATTGTGGGATCCGAAACACATTATATCGAGAAATGAATTTCTAATCGCTTGACATAAATTTCTCTGATTCCACATTGGCGGCAGCTGGGAGCGAACTCGGGCTACGAGATTGATAGGCTGGTACGCAAATCGCTCGTCCAATGAGGACCTTTAGCCAGTTAGATTTGGTCGTTTTTGTTACTTAATGGAAAATCTGAATGTGCCTCAGTGCATTCCAGATGCCATGCAATTGTTTTTGTTAACTTTTAAACCGACATACTGCTTTCCATGCCACTAAAGCACTGAGCGTTTCTAACATTGTCCTCATTTATGGGAGTACACAGAATTGACAGATGTGCTTCATTAAGCTGTTAATTCTCAGAAAAACAAGTGGTGCTTCGTGACGTACCTGTGGCGCAGAGCCATCCACTTTTCCTAATTATTTAACAACAAATTATACATCATCATATAATATATTAATTTGGTTTTAAGAAATTCGTCACCACTTTTGCGGATGGTTGGATGGCTAAGGGCAGCTTCGACCTCATTGTTTTAAGTTAAAGAAGGTAATGAAACACATGTGGCGATACAGAGTACTTTCGAGAATTAGGTCGAAGTTTGAAATACTCAGTGTTTCAGTGGCATGGAAAAAAAAAATATTGCTTCGTTTCAGTTGGTGTGCTATTTTAGAATTCGTGATCCTTAATATATAGTAACGTTTATAAATGAGCTGCATTTATTTATTAAATTTTGCCTATTGTTATCCTTAGCATTTTGTAAGGACACGATTTTCAAGAAAGTTAATGGCCCATATAAATGGATTATTATTATTATTATTATTGTTATTATATTATTATTTATTTATTTATTGAGTTTTTTTATTCATTTAGAACAGGATTTTGCTGATAATATTAGTATTGACAGCAAAATCCTGTTTTAAATAAAATATCACGTTCAGCATTATTTAGATTTCTCCCAATATGAATATTGGCCAATAATTAAGAAGTATCGCTGAGCCAGAGAACCGAGTATTAAGAAAAATAGAAATGGATAATATATAAGATTAATTCGCTGGATTCTGCCATTTTATTCAAAAGTATTATTATTATTATTATTATTATTATTATTATTATTATTATTATTATTATTATAATATTAATATTATTATTATTATTATTATTATTATTATTATTATTATTATTATTCAAAGCAGGTGTATTGGTATGTTTCTTGTAAGCTGCAACTCTAAATATATTACAGTACATAGGTTTGTGGTAGTATGCGGAGTAATTTCAATGTAAAAGATAATAGTGTTTTTAGCAAGACAAAGATAGAGGGCCACTGAGTAGTTTTGTAGGTACCACATTAAATGCAAATTCTTTTCCTGATACGATTATCGCAACAGACTGCCTTCTGAATTCATGATATACATGTATATATATTCTCTCTCTCTCTCTCTCTCTCTCTCTCTCTCTCTCTCTCTCTCTCTCTCTCTCTCTCTCTCTCTCTCTGACTTCCTTTGTGAGACCATCGTAATCCCAGCTGTATAACTGTGCACGATTGACGCTGATCAGGTCTGCCTTGTTGTATCCTGATCGAATTCCCCGCACAGTTCTGAAGGCGAACTGTTGCTCTTTATCTGGTGAGGATCTTAGAAGGCGTTTTTCTGCTACGGTGACTGAACAGGTTAGGAGGAGTTTTGTGGATTACCGATGAATCCCCGTAGGAGGGGCACTTCAGTGGCACACTTTGGGCGTTGCCCCTGTGGATTACCGATGAATTCCCCTGAGGAGGGTAGCGCTGTAGGTGGTACACCTTGCGCGC
>NC_087210.1:4084756-4089756 GCF_015104395.2 Macrobrachium nipponense | reverse complement strand
AATTAAGGTTAGATGTCATCGTGCAAATGGCACTGCTATAGCTGCCAACAACACAGGCCACCACCGGGCCGTGGCATGAAAGTCTCATGGACCGCGGCTAAGAGTTTCATGGGCCGTGGCTGAGTTTTTTTTTTTTTTTTACTTGTTTTTTTTTCTGATTCGCCATACATCTCGATTTATTCATTGTTGTTATAAGTGCACTATTCCCTTTTTTAAGTGACTGATGGCTCGTGATAAGTCCACTTTGCATTATAATCTTTTGATCACGTGCTCTTTGAAGGTGAATACTCAGATACGACCTTCAGTATCTCGTTAACTCTTTCATTTGTTTCTCTCTTTTTCCTGGTATTTTCATGTGCCTATCTCTCTCTCTCTCTCTCTCTCTCTCTCTCTCTCTCTCTCTCTCTCCAGTATCCTGCTATTTTCATGTGCCTCTCTCTCTCTCTCTCTCTGTGTGTGTGCCAGTATTCTGCTATTTTCATTCTCTCTCTCTCTCTCTCTCTCTCTCTCTCTCTCTCTCTCTCTCTCTCTCTCTCTCTTCCAGTATCCTGCTATTTACATGTGCATCTATTCTCTCTCTCTCTCTCTCTCTCTCTCTCTCTCTCTTCCAGTATCCTGCTATTTACATGTGCATCTATTCTCTCTCTCTCTCTTCCAGTATCCTGCTATTTACAGGGCCCTCTATTCTCTCCTCTCTCCTTCTCTCTCTCCTCTCTTCCATATCCTGCTATTTACTTGTGCATCTATTCTCTCTCTCTCTCTCTCTCTCTCTCTCTCTCTCTCTCTCTCTCTCTCTCTTTTCCAGTAACGAAATATATATTTTACAATGATATTCATCATCTAGGAATTGTTTTCTATAACGAAGTGTTATATTGAAATTATTGAATATATATTATATAGTTGTATTTCTTCCTCTAGTAACAAGGCGTGATCCGACCTCCAGCGTACTCGCGACGCATGCTAAAATCTAGTCAAATAGAGCGTTCTTTCATCAACGAAAATTAAAATAAATGTGCTATATCTTATTAGAAATAACTGTTCTGTACTTTTTAAAATTTACATTATATATATTTTTTTTTACATTTTCATTTCAATAAAGAAATCATAAATATCGTATCCTAAAATTCCTGTATCTTTGACTCAACGCAAAACACCTTTTTCAGACATTTTTAGGCTTTTCTATATACCTTGCTTACCCCCATCCCCCAACAACAACAACAACAGCAAGAACAACAACGAAAACAACAACAAAGTAGTTTATAGGCTTACTCCCCGAGTAAGCGATAAAAGAAATGAATATTATATTGCAAGGACGTCATGAATCTTCCTTTTATTAATTAAGAACGTCAGTATATTGCAAGGTGTCGCCGTGAGTATTTCCTTAAATTGCAATTACTTGTAAGACTTCGGATCTTCGCACATTCCTCTGTGTTCCCTCGCATACAAGAATCTTTTGTAGAATGCGATAAATGCAAATATTGTCTACTTGAGCGAATGTGTTTCACGTTCCTCCTAAATTCTTCTCGTTTATCTCTTTTTCCCTTTTCATTCTGTTCGTCTATTGCTAATGTACGTTGAATTTTAAATGCTTTTAGTTATAATAATAAATTTTATTTTCAGCTCAAGGCCATATACATGGAGTAAACAAAGTACAAGACAGTAACAAGCACAATCTAGATATATGAGATAACATGATAAAAAAATGAATAATCAGCAATATCCACGCAGTTGCTGAAGTAGTATAAAAGATACTGATCATAATAATGGTAATAACAGTAATAATATTGAGAATAGTTAAAAAATGGCATTACAAATAAAAAAAAATTAAAAAATGAGGGGCCAGATTGTATATAATTAAATTCCAGCTAGAGACCTTAGGTGGTTACAGTAGTCAGGTCCAGAGGGTTAAATATGAAATTGTTCTTACACGCTATACAAACCATCGGTCCTTTACATAAGGAATTACTTTCAGGTTCGTATTGTTAGGAAAAATATAATTTACTTTAAAAAATTGTGATATTGAATGTAGAAAAACTCTAAATTGATAATATTCACAGTAACGAGGAAAAAGTAAAATACCAATAATAAAAGTAACAGTAGAAATATAATAATAATGGCAGATTCTGCAGATGCAGAGATGAAGTCACAGCAGAATAAAAACATCTGATGATGAATGATGGAAAAGTCAGGCCGAAACAAGAACTAATCGTAGAAAGTGGCAGACACTTGTTCACGCGATCTCTTCCACTTAGTGTAGACACTTTGTAAACAAACATCCATCTTTGGAAGGTGACTTCTTTCCTGGTGAAAGGAATCACCTACTAGACTTTGGAAGAATGTTGTTTTTACTGCCCCAATACTGTTCTCTCTTGCATTTCAGTCCATTTTTATCTATTAGTTTATTAATTTTTAGTTTTCGTTTTTAACGAGCGGGATCTCTTCTTTTTTAACACCGTATTCTTTGGAAGCTTGAATTTTAATTCAGTGGGCCCCTCTGGTGGGCTGGTTCCATTTGAATAGGGTTCTACATCTTCTGAATACTACTAATAATAATAATAATAGTAATAATGATAATTATAATAATAATAATAATAATAATAATAATTCAGGCATATTTTAGGTATTGTTCACTTGTGCAAAAAATGTAGCTTAAGCAATTACTTGTTAGTAGTGCACACTGGATTTGTTTCTTGTGTGAAGCATTAGCTTGTATTCTTTAGCTTACTCGGGGAGTCAGCCTAAAAACTACTTTGTTGTTGTCCTTCTTGATGCTGTTGTTGTGGGTCTATGGAGTAGCCTAAAAAGGTCTGTTAAAGGTGTTTCACGTTGAGTTAAAGGTACAGGAATTATAGGATGGGATATTTATGATTTATTTATTGGAATGAAAATGTAAAGAATAAATAATGTGCTTGTTAGACAGTACAGAATAATTATTTCTAATAAAACAGCGTATTTATGCATTATAATTTTCGTTGGTGAAACAAGGTTCTCTTTGACCATAGACTTTAGCAAGTTTTAATTTATTTGATGACTGAATTTAGAGGCTATATTTCTGTTCAATTATTTTGTGTTTTTGCTTTTAACTGAGAACATATGAACGTCTTTAATTTGTGTCCTTTTCATTTGATCCTTGTTGTCAGTATGATTTGTAATAAGTATGAATGTTAATTACGAAGACCACTTCATAAGTTAGAAATATGATGTTTACAACTTATGCGTGAGGGGATAATCTTGTACGCGTTCCGAGTAAGTTGGAGGTCGGATCACGCCTTGTTGTATATTTGAAATGAAGAATAGTACGAGTTAAAGTTTGTCTTAAATCTGATAGAAATAATGCTAATAATCTTAGTTTTGACAGATCACTGCCTGTTTTAAATTGGGATAGCTTGCATTTTTACAAAAAAAATTTCATTCAAATGTATTTTATAGTATATTCTTATGAAATTTGTGAGGAGAACTGCCCTTGCAATAACAATGAATATTTTCGCATAATCGGGGGGTAAGCCTGCAAACTACTTTGTTGTTGTTATTGTTGTTGTTGTTGTTGTTGTTGTTGTTGTTGTTGTTGTTCTTATTGGAGGTTAGGAAACCGTAAAAATATCTGAAAAAGGTGTTTCGCGTCGAGTTAAAGATATAGGAATTTTAGGATGGGATATTTATGATTTATTTATTAGAATGAAAATGTAAACAATAAATAAAATGCCTGTTAAACTACAGAAAAATGATCTCTAATAAAATATAGCGTATTTTTTGTAATTTTCGTTGGTGAAACAACGCTTTATTTGTCCCTACATTTTAGCACGTACATGCCACGAGTAAGTTGGAGGTCGGACACGCCTTCTTTAACCTAATTTCCTTGCATGATGCGAAGTGGTTAAAATATAATATAGAAAAAAAAGCAGTCGAAATCAGCCCTTGAAGACAGGGATAGTTTGTTAATGTGTCAAGGAAGAGAAAAGAGAGTGAGCACTATTGGTATTTGATAACAAATATGGCCGTAAGGAAAATATTTGATAACAGAATGTAGGTCAGTTTAAATTTGAAGTCGGACTATTTTCCGATTTCAGGGGACCTTTTTTTGTAATGTTGAGGAAAGTTATTCCCGAATTTTCCTAATAGAGTCATTGAGATGACTTGCGACCTTCAAATGACTAAACGTGAGTGTGATTATTTGTAACGTTATCGCTGATAGTATCTCTTTGAGAAGTGAATCTTATTTTAATCAAACTGTTCTCCGAGAAAATATATATATATATATATATATATATATATATATATATATATATATATATATATATATAATATATATATATATATATATCTATATATATATATATATATATATATATATAAAAGAAACGACATGAGACGTTTAATTTTCCTTTTCTCTTTCCTTCGCTTTATTATTTTTTTTTTTTTTCAATAGTTTCGAACGCTTTCCCTCTCATTCGAACTTTGACGAGCTTGTCCCCCTAGGGGCGTAGTGCCATCAGTGCATCTCTCATGCGGTGCACTGCAGGCATTACTTGATGTTCTTTGCATCGTCCCCTCGTCCCTTTCATTACTTTTACCTGATCTCCGTTTATATTCTCCTTGTTTTATCTGACTTTCCACTCTCCCCTAACAATTGATTCATAGTGCAACTGCTTGATGTTTACCTCCTCTTACACCTTTCAGACCTTCAGACCATCAATTTCTTTTTCAGCGTTGAATGACCTCGTGAGGTGCCAGCGCTTGGCCTTTGGCCTAAATTCTGTAGTATTCTATTCTTGATCAGTTTGTTGCATTATTAGCTCTTAATAGCTTGAGGTGAAAAAATGTAGAATAATTAAATGAAGTCGTTTTATGATGTAGATGTTTCTGCTTTTCAGTTGATATACAGACATATGCTTTTATTTTTTTTAAGTAAATTTTTTGATTTCCCACGTTGAGGCTCATTCGTTGCAGTGGTTAGCTTCGATTGATTTTGCCCCCTCTCTCTCTCTCTCTCTCTCTCTCTC
>NC_087210.1:4064756-4077256 GCF_015104395.2 Macrobrachium nipponense | reverse complement strand
ATATTTCTACGTGGCTAGAAACCAATTGGTTACCTAGCAACGGGACCTACAGCTTATAGTGGGATCCTCTGGTGCCGCGTTGACCGAGCCGAGAATCGAACTTCGGGCCACCGGATTGGTAGCCAAGCGCGAAATCCACTCGTCTAACGAGGAACTAAGAACTTTAATATTATGGCATAATTATCTGATAATTCCCTCTGTTCTTAATCCAAAAAGTACTCGTCTTTTCACTGTTTTGAGAGCTGAATGGCTGACAGTGCCCCAAAGCATGACTTTATAGCCTAAATTTCATAAATCATTTATTTATTCATCACAATGATTCTTCAGAAACTTAGTTCCTCATCGGTCGAGTGGTTTACGTACTCTCCTATCATTCTGGTAGCCCGAGTTCACTCCCAGCTGCCGCCCCAATGCGGAATCGGAGAAATTTATGTCTGGTGATTAGAAATTCATTTCTCGATAGAATGTGGTTCGGATCCCACAATAAGCTGTAGGTCCCGTTGCTAAGTAACCAGTTGGTGCCTAGCCACGTAAATAATTATCTAAGCCTTCGGGCCAGCCCTAGGAGAGCTGTCAATGAGCTCAGTGGTCTTGTTAGACTGAGACATACTCAACTTTGGAGACTTGAAAAAGTTAGTCCTTGGAAAAAAAAAAAAACCTGTGTTGCAACTTTTTTTTCTCTATATCTACTTTTGATAGTCCCGTAAAACCGAGCTTGTCACTTGACATCCTCTTACCAAGGCTGTGGCCTGATATCATCCGAGTGTGCATTGCCCATAAACTAGTCTTAAACCTCCAAAGATGGGAAATGATTGTGGATAAGATGGCATCCAACTTTTCATCAGAGAATTTCCGAGTGAACCTGTTCCATTTAACCTCTTGTTTTGGTGTCTTCTCCTTTGATCAGTAGTATTCTTTCTTCATTCTGTCTGAGGTCTAATGCTTATATCCTTCTCAAGTTTTTCCATAAACTGTCATAGAGGATATTTGAAAATATATGACCTACAGTTGCACTACAAAGTGTAGGTTAAAAAGTAGGTTTCTTCTGAGATGCACGAAGACTATATCTTGTAAATGACCTACAGTTGCACAAGGTGTAGGTTAAAAAGTAGGTTAAATTATCTTCTGAGATGCACGAAGACTATATCTTGTAAATGACCTACAGTTGTACAAGGTGTAGGATAAAAAGTAGGTTAAATTATCTTCTGAGATGCACGAAGACTATATCTTGTAAATGACCTACAGTTGTACAAGGTGTAGGTTAAAAAGTAGGTTAAATTATCTTCTGAGATGCACGAAGACTATATCTCAGAAATAGCCTGCAGTTGTACTACAAGGTGTAGGTTAAAAATTAGGTTAAATTATCTACTGAGGTGCATGACGACTATATCATAGAAATGAGCTACAGTTGTACTACAAGGTGTAGGTTAAAAAGTAGGTTAAATTATTTTCTGAGATGCATGCTAAATAGTAGGTTAAATAATCTGTTGAGATGCATGAAGACTATATCTTATAAATGACCTACAGTTGTACTACAAGGTGTAGGTTAAAAACTAGGTTAAATTATCTTCTGAGATGCATGAAGACTATATCTTAGAAATGACCTACAGTTGTACCACAAGGTGTAGGCTGAAAATGAGGTTAAATCCTCTTCTGAGACGCATGAAGACCATATCTTGAAAAAGTTCGGTTCCACGTCAGTGTCCACGAGATTGCGTGGGTAGGGGGGACTGCTGTTCTTTTAATATCTCGGCACAGAGTGGACTTACCGACCGGAAATCCTATATTCATTCAGTTTCCCCACCGACTCGTGAAATTACATTAAACAAGCAGACAGAGGCGTACGTGACGGTCTAGCTGTAGGCAGGAGGAAAGGTGAACTCGTTAGATGTTGATATAGTCGCTAATGTCGTGACATGACGCTCAGATGCTCGCGGGTTCGCGCCTTACTCAGGACGATGGGAAATCACTGGCTCTGAATTGTGATCAGTTACTGCTGCAGTTTGGGGTCTTTAGCGGTGGAAAGTTGAGGCCACATTCTTTTGAAGATTCGGTTTCAAGTCAGTGGCCCGTTTGGTGTGCTTGTTCCATGTGAATAGGTTTCGTCTACTGGAGTAATAATAATAATAATAATCCAAGTTTTTTTTTATTAGAGATTTCATTTCTAAGAGACACCAGTTGAGATATTTTTTATTCTGTTTTGTAGAAAGGAGTTTTTCTTGGTATATTCTGCATATTTTTTATTTCATTGTTTGTGAATGTATATTTAAACTTTATATGCGGATTGATAAAATAAGGTTATGTCAAGATTTCTTCTCCACTCCAGAGAAATAGTATCCAAAGATTGAAATTTCGTGTAACTTTAGTAGATTCACATAAAACGTGCCTGTGATGTCTAGGCCCGTCCCTTATGACCCTCCTGATTGGCTGTTGATAAACCAATCACAGGGCTGGAAACTCTCAGTCTCTCTCTATAGAGTTCACTTAGGCAGGATGTGTGTTCCACCTCTCCTGAGGGATGCGTCTTTCAAAAGTATCCCTCAGGAGAGGTGGAACATACATCGTGCTTATGTGAACTCTCGAGAGAAACTAGAGAGTTTCCAGCCCTGTGATTAGTTTATCAACAGCCAATCAGGAGCGTCGTGAGGGACGGCCTAGACATCAGATGCACGGTTTATGTGAATGTACTATAGTATCCACTGCCGCCTTTGAAGAAAGAATTTCATTAATTAAGTAACAAAGAACAATTTGAATTCCCCGAGAAAATTGAGTTGCGGGAAAAGTAATTAGTACAGGAAATAACTTAAAGGTTGGAACATGCCAGAGAAGAGAGAGAGAGAGAGAGAGAGAGAGAGAGAGATTACGTATTATATGCGCTAGTGACGATACACGTAATCGTATCCGGTGCTGGTTCCATGATAATGGGAAAAATGATGAAGAAAGTCACAGGCACGTAGAGAATACGCATTCTGCGGATCTTGGTCACAGGTAGACACGAGCGAGTCTTCCTAAACAAAATATATTCCCACAATATATGTTTAGGATTGAGTGATTTTTTAGATTTACAGTCGCGAACATATATTACATTTATGGTGATGATGATGTTACGCTTCCACCTATCATCATAATCATCATTGCCATCATTATAATCACCACAATCACCTCCAACATCATCACCATCCCCACCATTGTCATCACCACCATCATCATAATCGCCATCTCCAACATCACCACCATCACCACCGCCACTACCACCATTAACATCAACATCACCATCATCACCACTACCACCTCCTCACCATTATCATCACCATCTCTCGCACGTAGCACCACCACCGGATTTAAGAGTAGCATTGCTCTAGTGTCCCACGCACGCACCTACATTGTCCTTCTGAGATGAGGTTTAATTGTCCATCGTCCATTGCACAAAGGGAATCACGTACTCTGCACGCCCTTCGAATACTGATCGGGAGGCGGTGGGCTAGAAATGGCGTCGATATTTTTGTTGTTGTTGTTGTTGTCGTATTCAGTACGTCATCGGTTGTGGTTTCATTGGACCCTGACGTTTCTTTGTTTCACTGGTTTCATGTTTCTGTGTTCTAGTTTCACGTTCCTGTGTTCCCCTGGTTTCACGTTACTTTGTTACCCTGGTTTCACGTTTCTGTGTTCTGGTTTCACGTTTCTATATTTCCTTGTTTTCACGTTCCTGTGTTCCCCTGGTTTCACGTTACTTTGTTACCCTGGTTTCACGTTTCTGTGTTCTGGTTTCACGTTTCTATATTTCCTTGTTTTCACGTTCCTGTGTTCCCCTGGTTTCATGTTTCTGTGTTCTAGAGTTACGTGTTTCGGTTCCCCTGATTTCCCGTTCCTGTGTTCCCCTGGTTTCACGTTTCTATGTTCCCTGTTTTCTGCTTCCCCCCGGTTTCACGTTTCTGTTTCCTGGTTTCTGCTTCCCCCTGGTTTCAGGTTTCTATGTTCTGGTTTCATGTTTCTTATTCCCCTGGTTTCACGTTTCTTTGTTCCCCTGGTTTCACGTTTCAGTATTTCCCTGGTTTCACGTTCCTGTGTTCCCCTGGTTTCACATATCTCTGTTCCCTGGTTTCTGCTTCCCCCTGGTTTCACGTTTCTGTGTTTTGGTTTCACGTTCTGTTTTCCCTTGTTTCGCGTTTCTGTGTTCTTCTGGGACGTGACGTTACGCTTGTGACATGACTGATGTTAGTGTAATCTTTTTTTGCACGGAATGATATGTAGTCTTTTATTGTCTTTTGTGGAGGACGTTTTAACATTTGGATATGACGGGATGATATATCGACGAAGTGCAGATGTTTGGTATGTTGATTTTTTCCTCTTGTTGATACCGACTTTGTGTTTCTTAAATGTAAATACATTTTTAGACTGACGAAGGTAGTCACGGAATTTTTCGTTTGATGTATTTTTTCAAGCAGGTTTAAGTTTGTATGTGTTTTTAAACAAACAAAACAAACAGATTGATTCGGATTTGTTGCACTGAGTTCTTGATTCAAGCGTTCCTCACATTTGTGGAGATGTCCTCTAATGTTTTGGAAACCCAGTGGCCCCCAAAAGGGATTACATAAAATGCCTTAATCTCGGATGCCATGTCATGCTTTCTCATCCACTTGGTTCCATTCAGCCACAAGGAGGTGAAAGTTTCGTTTGGACCTATCCTGACTAAAATCAGTCGAGATCAGGCACAGCTCAATAGCCAGTAATAGGTAACCCCTTGATTACCAGAATTTTATTTTTTAAAAATGTTTGCCGTGTGGAATACATGACTTCCTATTTATGCAAACACACATATACATATATATTTCAAATGTCCTAACCAGAGTACCTGTTATTCTATATTAATGAGTTTAAGAACGCCTTACGGTAAGTATACGTATGTTTATATAACTGAATCACGAAAGTTTGTAACTTGAAAAATGCATAAATATTGGTATAAGCCACGAAGGAAAGTGAAACGCTGGGGTTGCTGCAAGATCTTTCGACTCACGTCCTTTACTTAGCTAAAGGACGTGATTCGAAAGATCCTGCAGCTACTCCAGTGTTTCACTTTCCTTCGTGACTTATACCTTTATTTACGTATGTTTGTATAAGTCAGGACTTGGTGGGTCCTGGTGTATGTGCTGATAAACATGATCACCTGGCTTTTACGCATCAATGTAATTTAACATATTTTTCTCTAGAGTTCATTGTGGACTTCTCCTTCCATGTAAACTGTTTTGTTCTCTTGAAAGTGGCCTTCGTGTGACCCCATCAGGCTTGGAGTAATTACATATGCTTTATGTCTATTACAATTACAGTTATAATTACCTGTCCTGTTATCAGATTAGAATTACAACTACAGTTACAAGGATGGAAAAAGACCAAATACAATTATAATTATAATTACTCACTGATAATTAGAATTTTTTATGATTGAAGGGGAGATACTTGTAGTATGTCGTCAGAATTTTTAGTTTTTTGATCACCGTAGGTTACAAAACCATTGCTATAGCTTGAGAAGAATGATTCGTCTCTTGAAAAACAATAATAATCATATTAAACGATTGACCCTCTTATTCTACCTCCATCCACATTCTCTTTCTTCCGTCTTACTCTCTACCCTCACTTTTTTTCATATTACAACTGAGAGGTTTTCCTCTTGGCCCCTAGTTTCCTTTTTAAGCGCGAAATGACCTTATAGGCCCCAGCGCATGGCCCATGGGCCTAAATTCTACATGCTACTCCTGAAGGACTGGGCCTTTGCCTGTGTTAAAAATAATTAAGTAAAAAGATAGATATATTTTAAGACTATGTTCAAGATAGATATATTTAAAGACTGCATTCAAGATAGACATATTTTACGACTGCATTCAAGATAGACATATTTTAAGACTGCATTCAAGAGAGATATATTTTCAGGCTAAGTGCGAGATATTATTATTCTGGTCAGGTGGGGCCGCTTAATCAGATGTAGTCACTACTCAAGCTGAAAGAAACTAGTTTCAAACAGTGAGGAGAATAGATTTTATGCTTTTAATATTCCCTGTGAGGCACGTTTGGTATAAATTAAATTGCTGTGTATAACATTCCTTTCTTGTGTTGGCGCATACCAGTTGCCTCAGCGTTTTTGATGCAACGGCACAAACACACGTCGTCCTGACCTGACCTTGGTCAAACGGCTTGAAACTGCACATGAATGATTCTAATTTTGTTAAATAAAACCATGAAAATCAAATAATTATCGGTCGGGATAATCGCCGAGATAGGGAAATAATTCTAAGAAATAATTACTGGTATAAAGGGAGTACTTTTCCAAGATAATGAAAATAAAATAATCGGACGAGATAATCGCCGAAATAGAAAAATAATTCCACTAAATAATGACTGGTATGAGGAGTACTTTTCCAAAACAATGAGAATCAGATAATAATCGGACGAGATAATCGCTGAGATAGAAAAATAATTCCACGAAATAATTACGGGTAGGTGATGTAGCTACTTTTCCAAAATAATGAAAATCAAATAATAATCTGGCGGGATAATCGCCTGGATAGGAAAATAATTCTGCGAAATAATTTCTGATAAGGGTATTGAAAAAAAAAAACAAAGAATAATAATCAGACGAGATAATTGCCTAGATAGGGAAATAATTCCACGAAATAATGACTGGTATGAGGAGTACTTTTCCGAAACAATGAAAATGAAATGATAATCGGGCGGGATAGAAGAATAATTCCACTCAATAATGACTGGTTTGAGGAGTACTTTTCCACAACAACGAAAATCAAATGATAATATGACGGGATAATCGCCGAGATAGAAAAATAATTCCAATCAATAATGACTGGTATGAGGAGTACTTTTCCAAAGCAATGAAAATCAAATAATAATCAGGACGAGATAATCGCCGTGATAGGAAGATAATTGTACAAAATAACTGGCGATAGAAGAATAGGAGAAGTCATCACCCGCTTTGAAATTTTTTTTTTTCTTATAGTGGACTCGTCACCGGTAGTACCAGCGAGATCCAGTGTCTTAGAAGCCTCGTTCGTGTGCATTAGTCTTTTAGAGCTGCCAAGTTTTATTTCTCCTTTTATTTCTCGTGTGTTTTTTTATCATTATTTTTTTTTATCTCGAGCGTGGAACTAGTGTGACCCAGTTCCTGCCAGGTCTAGCTGTAAAAGAAATTAGGTCATGACCTTGACCCGTTTATACTAGTTTTAAAAATTTGTATATATATGTGTGTGTGGCTAAATTATATATATATATATATATATATATATATATATATATATATATATATATCTATATATAGAGAGAGAGTAGAGTAAAGAGAGAGAGAGAGATAGAGAGAGAGAGAGAGGAAAAATGAGACAGAGAGAGAGAGAGAGAGATTTAAATGCATTAGAGTCCAACCAGAATCTGAAATTTAAAGAGGGCTTTGAGTGGAATCATCCTCTCTCTCTCTCTCTCTCTCTCTCTCTCTCTCTCTCTCTCTCTCTCTCTCTCGTCTCGTCTCGTCTGTTTTTGTTGTTTTAAGGTCTCCATATGGGAAATGTCAGTTGGATTTTTTTTTTTTTTTTTTTTTTTTGTGAGGCGACTTAGCAAGGTTATTCGGTTGTGCAGCGATCGAAGTATAATTTACTGGTCCTTTTAGAGAGGTTACGAAACACGATTCCTCAGAAACTTTTTCATTATACCAAGCGAAGAGTGTTGTTGGTGTTGGTATTATTTTAATCATATTGTTTTTGTTATTTATATTATTATATAATGTCATTATTATTATTATTGTTTTTATTATTATTATTATTATATTATTATTATTATTATTATTATTATTATGATTATTATTATGATTATTATTATTATTTTATTATTAATTATTATTATTATTATTATTATTATTATTATTATTATATTATTATTATTATTTATTATTATTATTGGTTGCAGGTCCACAATAATATAGCATGTAAGTTTAAGATCTTTAATAGATATTAAAAGATTTCGAACCTTCTGCCAGGTTCATTTTCAGTCACGGAAAACTATGCCAATTATTATTATTATTATTATTATTATTATTATTATTATTATTATTATTATTACATGGAATTCGGATAAAAGTTGCGAACGTGGCTTTATTTAAACATTGCAGAAAATCGTACGCAGACCAGATCCTTATAAATTTATAGGAAGAGAATCGATGCAGTCAGTTTGGTACATTATTAGATATTTAAAGAATATGTAATTTTTAAATCTAAATAATCCTTTGTAAAAAAAATCCCCCATTTATTTTATTTTATTCAGTAGATGAACCCTATTCACATGGAACAATCACACCAAAGGGGCTACTGACTTGAAATTCAATCTTCCAAAGAATGTTGGTTTCAACCTCCCACCGCTAAAGACCACCCCTATACTGCAGCAGTAACTGATAACGATTCAGAGCCAGTGTATTTTCATTGTCCTTAGGGAGAAACACGAACTCGTGACATCTGATTGGCATGCCACGACACTAACCAAAGGTGAAGGAAACATTTAAATATGATTTTTATTCGGAGAATTCTCAGGAGTGGAAGAGGACCGACCAACCAATAGGAACTTTCAAAAATAACACGGCTGACTTTTTACAAAGAGGGACTTGGAAATGTAAAATAATAATAATAATAATAATAATAATAATAATAATAATAATAATAATAATAATAATAATAATAATAATAATAATAATAATAACAATTATTGAATAAAATGACAGAATTCGGCCAATTAATCTTATATATTATCTTGTCGGTTTTCTTTATTAATAATTCGCTGAATTCTGCCATGTTATTCAACAGCATTGGTTTAAAAGAGGATTTTCTTCAAAAATATAATAATAAATAATAATGAATAAAATAAAATTAATAATAATAACTAAGATTGATAATAATAATAAAATAATAATAAAATAATAATAATAATAAATAAATAATAATAATAATAATAATAAAAGTAATAAAATTTAAGGAAATGAAAATGAATTGTAGTGTGTGATAGATTTTTTTTATTTATTTATTAGTGATAACAATGAAAATATGTAATGTATGAAAATAATGAAAACATTGCAAGATGCTATATTTATTTTTAAATACAAATGTATTTAAAGATAAAGCTGAGAAGTGAGCTTTCGAGAATCTTTTATTATTATTATTATTATTATTATTATTATTATTATTATTATTATTATTATTATTATTATTATTCGTACCGATACAGAACTATGAATTTATTTCTCCATTTCAAGACTCACATTACTGAGAGGAGACTTGTTTCAGCTTAAGTATCGTACTTTGAAGATTCTGAATTTAAAATAAAAATCTTGCAAGTAACTCTTGCACCGCGCGGCGCAATGGGATTCACTCGTTTCCGGTGTGGCAGTTAGTTGCCAAGGCGCCGTCGTCGTCATCAGTAGCCGTGCCCAGGCCCAGCTGTGCCCTTTTTAGGGCATCGGGTGAATCTGGGGGAAATGTCAAAGAGCTGAGTCGTCATTGCAAGAGCTGGCCGAAAGTGGCTGTTTCCATGGGAGGGGAGAATATATATATACGTATTATATACTTCACTTCTTCTGCAGCCTCCCAGAACACGTGTGCCGGGTCAAGTCAGGTAAGTGGGCAGCCAGGTGGCATTGGTGGATTGGAAAGGGACGGGGTGGGTCACACTCACGTGTACAATATAATAAATAATAATAATAATAATAATAATAATAATAATAATAATAATAATAATATAAATAATAAAAGGAGCCCACAAAACCGCCAAAATATAGGAGGTAAGTACTACTATATTTCAAGAACTGCTGTCTCTCTCGTTTTTATGGGCTCCTTTTTCTTAGAGGGAATTCTGTTGTAACAGAACATTTTTACCAGTCATGTATACGTATATTAATATATATATATATATATATATATAATATATATATATATATATATATATGGACTGGTAAAAATGTGTTCTGTAACAACAGAATTCCATCTAATAAAAGGAACCCATAAAAACACCAAAATGTAGAGAGATAAGTACTATATTTCAGAGACTGCTGTCTCTCTCTTCAGGTATATGAATGAGAAAAGTTTACAGAAAAGGTGGTATTTATACCAAGAGATCCGTCCACAAGTAAGCCAATTTAGGTCACCCCCGCTGATAAATCTTCCTTTAATCTTCTTAAGCGTTGGTTGAATGAAAACTTCGTCGACGACATCTGAGATCCACGCGCCTTTTGAGATGTTCATTACCTGCTTCTCTTTTTCGCTCCATCATTACGACGCTTACTAGGTCACTCTCCTCTCCCCCCTGTGAGCAAGGCATAATTAAACACTCCATCCCTTCACTTGCTTCTTAACGAGTAGTAAACATCTCCCATTGTTCCTCCATTCACTAACGTTCATTGTTACAGCTTCTTCCTTACATTAACTTTCACTTTTATTTTCATGCTGACACTTTCCAACTCTCGCTGGCTTCTGTCTTTTCTCTTCACTGTTGCCAATGAGGACCGTCTGCAAATTCCCGAGATGTATGCTAGTATTGCACCGGCCCCGGTTCATCTGCCATGCCTAGGTTAGGTTAGTTTAGTCTGTAGAAGAATTCAGTTTGTATTCTGAATGTGGGAAACATAAAGAGATTATTTTCAAGAAGATTCTATGGTTAGTTTTTAAGATAGGGCGTCCCGCTTTTTCAAGGAAGATTCGGAAGTTCAAGCGAAAATGCAATGCATTACTATCCTAATAGTATTCTCCTTACATTTAAATACATTTTTATCTATTTTTCTGTTTATTGATTTATTTTTTCTGTTCTGATAATTCTCTCTGTTGTGTTTAGATCGTCTGTGATTATCGTGGTAGTTTTATTACATTTTTTCAGGATTAATGACTGATTAAGCATGGCCTTGCTTACTTAATTCTTGTACGATACGTTTCTAATTGTGGTTGGTTTCGAGTACTGGAAATAATCCTGTTCGGGACAGTGAAATGAAGGCCGATAGTCGGAAGTATTATTAGTAGATTAATGAATAATATTAACATAAAGATGCTGTAGCGTTTTATTTTATCTAAGTGAATATTTAGTCGACTTCTATCATTTGAATGATAATTTAAAATGTGTGACGTGTAATAATAGGATCAATTTATATCAGGGATATTTGTATATAAATCTTTCAGTATAGGCCTAATTATTTAACATAACCTGATATTGACGTCACTCCACGTCAAGTAAAACTAAAGGTGTATGATAGATACGGTCTAGGGGCCGCTGGGGCAGGGGTGGGGTGGGGTTGCAGAATTGTGACACTTTCGAGGGGACCTTGGCTGGTATTTTGTCATAAAGGTTTAGTTTTCATTGTTATTCATTTTTATTCATTTATACATTTGCTGATCTGTGTGTATTTGGTTTTGAGTAACATTTATCGAACGTGGTCGATTGACTTGTATTGCAAAACGCAGATAAATTTATATTAAGTATGCATTTTATGTTCGAGAGAGAGAGAAAAAAAAAGTATTTTATATCTACTTCACTTTTCACGAGGAGAGAGAGAGAGAGAGAGAGAGAGAGAGAGAGAAATTTGTATTTTATATGTAGTAATTCACTTTTCATGAGAGAGAGAGAGAGAGAGAGAGAGAGAGAGAGAGAGAGAGAGAGAGAGAAATTTGTATTTTAAATGTACTTCCCCATTCATAAGACAGACAGACAGACAGACACAGATTTTTTTTTTTTTTTTTTTTTTTTTTTTTTTTTTTTTTTTTTTTTTTTTTTTTTTTTTTTTTTTTTTTTTTTGTCTCTCAAGTATTAGTAACTCAATCTACTTAACATAAGAATTCCTGGAAATACTTCAGGGTACTTTTGATCAATAGTAAATATCGAATATCCTGCCAGTTCAAAATAGCATTGAAATACATTTGGTAGAATGTAATATTTGTATCAGTGTGAATGCGAGTATTTCAGAAACAACAATTTGAGTGCTTATTATTTTAGTATTTAGTGAAAGATGAGATAATATTAAAAAATTTCGCTTACTAGGTGAGTAAGCCTACAAACTACTTTGTTGTTGTTCTTGTTGGGGGCCAGGAAAGCCCTATTGAAAAGCCTGAAAATGTCTGAAAAAGGTGTTTCGCGTTGAGTTAAAGATACAGGAATTTTAGGATAGGATATTTATGATTTCTTTATTGGAATGAAAATCTAAAAAATAACTCATGTGCGTGTTAAACTGTACAGAACAATTATTATTTATAATAAAATATAACTTATTTATTTTAATTTTCGTTGATGGAACAAAGCTCTATTTGACTGTAGATTCTAGCAAGCGCCCCGAGTAAGCTGGAGGTCAGATCAAGCCATATCGTTAATGATTGTTACTGAGTGTTAGTCGGTTATTAAAAATCAGTGTTATAGTGAAATAGGACAGAACTGGACGTAATATGATGTTTCTATAACATTGTGTAACTGGGACCAAAATAGTTCAG